>NC_030991.1:969290-1006258 GCF_000149955.1 Fusarium oxysporum f. sp. lycopersici 4287
CACGATGTTGACGAAGAACTTGAAGGAGATGCATTTCCCAGCAGTCGAGACAGCGGGTTCTGCAGTGGAAGAAATGTAGATACTGGTGATGAGGAAGAAGACGAAGACGAAGAGGTTGGCGAGTGCGAGGAGGAGATTGATGATGGCGGCATAAGCAGTTCCAGTGCACAATGCACTTGACCGAGCTATATTCCGGTTTATTGTTTCTTCGATTAAAACGGAAGTTGGTGGAAATGCATATACGAACCCCGCTATTATGCTTTTGTGCAGCACTTGTATCAGACGACGTCCGCTAGGCTACACAGAGCCGCATTTATACACAGGTATGCTAGCTGGTATACTATGGTGTGCCCGGCTGTTTTTTCTGAAGGCTGCGTTTGAGGATGAGCCGCAGGATCAGGATGAGGTCGGAGTGAAGGCAGGAGCAACATGCCGCGTGGATGTGCGTCGGTAGTCATACCGTCATAAGCACAATTATCGGGTGGATGGCATACGGGAAAGGGCACCGCCAAAAGATGGGAGGGCAGCCGTCGATACGGTGGGCAGATGACGAAGAGGCGCTGTTTCATATGGGTGAGGAGGTCAATATCGAAAAATTCACCCGCACGCTCCGCGGTCAAGTTGCAGAGGCGCATAAGGTGCTAGACCGGCTGTTCGGGGGATCGTGGCAGCAAAACGTCAGCGGAATGATTGACATGGGGCGAATCAGTGACAGCATGGTGCGGCTCGGAGCAAGTCAGTCATTTGCAAGCAATCCGAAGAACAGTTGGTTAGAGCCCGGGCCGGCGAAGGTGATGCGGCTGATGGAAGCGTCGATATGGGACGCAGCACGGAATCGGTGGAAGCGGCAGAAGGTTAGAATATGGCTCCGCGACTTACGGCTGTTTCGAGAGATATTATTCATACTTACACACACATGGGGCGGGCTTCCGGGTAGGGGACCGGAGGTAGCAACGCTACGGCACTGCGACTCGTGGCAGCTGATCCGGAATGTATTTGTACTGGATGGACAGGTCATGATCGTCACAGACCGGGATAAGATGAAGGCGATCCGTGATAATGGCCGAAAGGTGGCACGGTTTCTGCCCGATCCGGTTGGGCGGATGATCGTGGCATATATATCATGGTTGATCCCGGCAGAAAGGGTGCTGAGGCGGGAGTGTCAGCTCGCCGAGCCGCGCGGTGATCAGCTAGAGTACATGTGGCGGGATGGCGGCTCGCGAGTATGGGATACTGACCGGCTAAGCAGGAAGCTCGCGCGCGTGATGCAGGCCGGCACGGGGGTGAGGATTGGGGTGGGACGGTACCGGGCGATCACTGTTGAGATAGGGCGGAGGATCCGAGGGCTTGTCATGAGGCAGCTGGACAGTCAAATGGAGGATGAGGATGAAGATGACAATATCGAGGTTGATCCGATTACAGGTGAGCCGGTTGACTGCGGAGGAAGCTGGAACATCGTATGGGATCTGCAGTCGACGCACGGAACACGTATCGCAAGGCAGCACTATGCCGTACATATCGGCTTTCCGGGCAAGCTTCAACCGGAGATGATTGCGACTTTCAGGGAGATCAGCAAACTTTGGCATCAGTTTTTAGAGGGAAGCAGCGCAGGGGAGAAGGATAAGGAGAAGAAAAGCAAGAATGCGCCGAAGCGTAAGCGGGAGAGTCAAGTGGCAGAAAAGCAGAGCTGTAAGCGGAGAAAGACTGTTCAGGAAGTGGCTCAGGAGATGGAGGATGATATGACCGAAGGCTTGCGAGTGCTGCTAGGGCCGAAAGCGACTTGGTGATCCGAAAAGCAGCCTGAGAGCATGCGGACGATTATGTCGCTTAAGACAGACCAGACGGCAATCAACGTGCTACCGACGGGGCCTGGAAAAAGCATACTCTTCATGCTGCCGGCGGTGATGCCGCTTACAGCCACGAGCATTGTGGGTGTGCCGTATGTTGCACTTATGGATGACTTGGTTTACACGAGCAACGGCAATGGGCGTCGAGTGGCATTTCAAATACCCGACAATCAAATGAGGTGCCGGCCGGGAGGAAGTGCCCGCGGGCAAGCACCGATTGGGTGGTTGTAGGCCGCCGATATTGGTTTCTAGGTGGATCAGGTTTACGGGAATGCCCGACGGATTACTATGCGCAGGGCTGCTGAAGCGGATTTTCATTGATGAATGTCACACGGTCATCATGGATATCAGCTATCGGGCTAAGCTTTGTGAGTTGATAGGCTTGCATCGATTCGGCTTTCCGATGGTACTACTGACAGCAACGCTGCCTGTTGTGTTGGAAGATTGGTTCCGCGACGAGATGCTAGCAAAGTCGGCAATTATAGTGCGAGACCGTACGATCAAGCTCAATTGTCAATATCAGGTTCAGCAGGTCAAGCCCGGGAGGGGAGCATTGGAAGAGCGCACGGCCGAAGTGATCAGGCAGCTAGACAGGGACATGACAGGTCATCAGAAGGGGGTGATATACTGCCGATCAAAGAAACAGTGCGAGGCTATAGCTGAGGAGATCGGTTGCGGGTTTCATCATAGCGGCATGAGCGAAAAGGATCGTGTGGAAGCGCGGTAGGCTTGGGTAGACGGTCGAGCAAGCCGTTGGATTGCAGCAACAACCGGGCTAGGAACAGGCATCGACATCGAGGGGATCGTGGCTGTGGTTCACATGGAGAAGCCGTATGGACTAGTGGATTTTGTCCAGCAGACAGGTCGAGGAGGACGGCGGGGAGGCGAGGTGGTAAAGTCAATCGTCGTACACGATGGGCGACCGGAGCGACAGGATCCTGGCCGCCAGTCCCGGGCGGGTTCACGGTGAACCACAAAGGCGAGTGGGGTTGGGGTTAACTCCCATGTAGAGTATCATGACAGGTGATATCGCCTTCTTCCTCGAAGTGTGACTTGAAGACAATCGACAACAGACGTTCCTCAACCTCAGGCGACTTTGACCTTGCGAGGTACATAAGTCTATGGATATCTCTCGTGTTCCCAATCTTGCTGTTGAAGTTGTACTTGATACCTTCTTTTTGGCCCATAGACTTCATCGCCGAGTGAACTGTGTCAATCGTTTCCGGGAGCATCTTTTTCAGCAAGTGCTCTCTTTGGCTAACAGGGACCTTGGGCAGAGTCGGATTGATCGATATGTAACGATAAACGATGGTGACGGTATCGGCAGTGGCATCTGAAGCCTGGTCTCGGTATAAAGCAACCGCTCTTCGAAGACGATTCCAGCCTAGGTAACACTGATCTGGTAAGCATTTTACTTGAAGTTTGCCTCTCTCCTTAATCTCGAAGAGCAGGGCTGGTTTCAAGGGATGCAAACATACCCATGGACAGCCAATGTCGATCGTCAACTGAATATTGCAGTTGGCCATTTTACATGTGTGTGTGTTGGCATTTACTTAGCCAGGTCCGAACGGGGTTCCAACAGTCATAAGAACCCAGATATGTAGACCAGGCTGGGGCTGCCAAACGAATCTTGATATGGGTCGGATGCAATTAGCATCCGTTGCGGGGACATACTGACTCAGCCTGGGGCGAACAACCAAACCTAATTCGAGAGTTTGTAATTACGTCCAATCAGAAATCAAGTTTCCAGTCTACGGACGGACTAGGTAATCTCGGATGCAAAATAAATCCTTGCCACAGCGGGTGTTTATAAAAGCGGCTCAACACCACGTTGTGCCCATCAATCGGAACTGCGACCTCAGTGTGTTTTCTTCATTCTTCTTTGTCCAGCTATCGCTTCACATTAATCTTTCCCACCTCCTCTATTTACTTTCATCATCATCATCATCACCATCGAATTCCAGTGCGATTACGACACCTGCTGTCAGTCATGGCTGGTAGTAAAGTTCTTGTCTTGGGCGGTACCGGGCCAGCTGGTATTTGCGTTGTGCGTGAACTTCTCCATCGCAAGATAGGCACAATCGTGTTCTGTCGAAACCCAAGCAAGGTCCCCGAAGACCTGGCCCCTAATGCACTGCTTGAGGTACGTAAACAAACTCTGTACTATTCGAGCTACAGCCTGACCATGTGATTGTAAAGGTTGTGAAGGGAGACTCAAGTGCACACGATGCCTTGTCGCGAGCTGTCGCCCAATCGCGCGCTATTATCTCTCTGCTCGGGCCAAGTAGTGTCGCCCAGCCAAGAAATGCCTTTGCCGATTGGTACAGAACAATTGTTCCCTTGATGCAGAAGCATGGTGTATCCCGTCTTTTTGCTTTAGGGACGAATGCTATACGCCGTTCCGATGATCAGACTTCGGTTTCTCGTGCCTTAATGAATGGACTTATCCGGATCATCGCAAACAGTGGTTTCCAGAACATGCTAGCCGTCCAAGAATACTTCGAATCTATCGACCATTTGGAAGTAGATTGGACCGCGTTTCGTTTGGGAATGCTCTCGGGCACGAGCGACGCTGCCACCTGGTCTGTTGATCGGGAGAAAGTGAAAGCCTATGCGGGGCCCGTGGCAGGTGCTGGGTATACTGGAGGTATTAATCGAAGTGTTCTTGCTAGGTGGCTTGTGGACGAAGCCCTAGCAGAAGAGCCTCGATGGTCTCATCAAATGCCAGCTGTTACCAACCGAGGCTAGTCACAAAAAGGACTCTCAGTCTTTCTCAGCGAGGGCTGTTCATAAGCCAACTAACTTTCTTAAGCAATAGAATAATAAGGACTTAGAGTTTATAGATAGTATTTACTTTACAAGCTTCTCCTTCATGGACTTACCTCTTGTCAACCTGAAGTGATCCCACACCATGTCCGTATACGTGACGTTCTCACAAAGAATTCCATCTTATATGGCCTTGAGCAGTTTGATCAAGGGGGGTTCGTCTAGGTTATGTTAGCCTTATATACCGCATTGAATCATTCACGAGCCACGATCCCGACTTATGAAGTCGGCAGTTATGCTAACCTCTCACGCCGTTCCAGTACTTATCCTGTAGATTAGATACTTGATCGACTGTAAGCCATATGAGTTGCTTTCAACAGTTGGCTCCGGCAATGACAACACGTTATCCTTACTTCTAAATCATTTCATAGTTGGTATAATTGACTTGAGACTACTCCATCCCATACTCTTAGGATTTGCTAATCAACTCAAATACATAAAAGATATGGGGTCTGATCAGCGACCCATTACTATCGAGTTGCCGCTTGTGGCGACGTCAGTCGCCACATAGCCATGAGGAAGCCATAGCGCATTGTTCATTTCTCTCACAAGCGAGTTCTTAGTGACAAAGAAATTACGTGAATGAGGTAAGGAAGAAAAGGCCCGTTTATTCCATAGCCTGACCGCAGAGTCCGCCGAGCAGGATACGAGCATTGTTCCATCTGGGGAGAATACAGCTGAGGTCACTTCACCTGAGTGTCCACTGAGCACAGGTAACAACAAGTTGCCGGTTCAATCCGAAACAAAAATCGTAGACTTCGCCGATGACGTTACAATAGAAATGCTGTCTGGTCAACCTGACAGCCGACGTATCATGAGCAAAGAATGATACAAACTTATGATAGCACCCATTTCCGCGCTCTTACCCATAAGGTTCATAGCTTAGAGCCAGTACAGTAAGCCCTCCTCGAAGAATTGGTTTATGTGATCTCCATCCGCGAGCTGTATTCCACTTTGCTGGTAGTGCTCAACCCAGTAGAAGCACGCATACTGCAGATCAGGTGGTATTCTATCCATGATCCGGCTTGCTTCCAGAGACTCTACAAGAGTTCCAGATGAGTCTAGATCACACATATATCTAAAGAGCATCTGGGACATCAGTGCCAGGCAGCTGTTTCCCATGGCTCGATGAGTCTCCTTGTCATCGACAAAGAAGTTGGGGTCAGTGCAACGATGTTTGTTGAGAAGGAAGTCACGAAAGGTAGGATGATGCAGACGGATTGGCCGTTGGTCTTGAAGAGAAGAATGCTTGGGTATATAAAAGAATGTGTGTAAGTCGCTGAGGGTTTCTTTTAAATCTCTCAAGGAGAGATTGAGGGGGCTTGCTAGTGGTTCCATAGGAAGAGGAGAATACAGAATGGCAATAGCGCCAATCAATTGTCTCAGCATCAGGTAGAGCTCCTCTTTCTCATCGCCAGTGGCTCCTTGAACAAAGTCCTCAAGAACAGCCGTGTAGATCTAATCGAATTTCTTTTCAAGGCCATCTCCAGAGGAGAACCCATGAATCAGCATCTCCATTCTTTTCCGGATGGTGGAGAACTTCCTTGCTTCGCAGATGAAACGGCATGCAGTTGAAGCCCATATGAAAAGGCCGGAGGCATTCTCCACCAGTCTCGAAATTCTGCGACTACCAGGCCAGTCATCGTAATCAAGCTCCCGCTCCTCACGGCACGTTCTCAATCGGTCAACAAAGTAGAAGCAAAGGTCCCGATTGGTCACATCAGGCGAGATGTCTTCAAGAACAAAAACCTCACGTTCGCCTTCCGGCATCTGGTTGAAGCCGTGGCGAATCGTAGTTTCCGATCTGCTTGTGATGAGTATTCGCAAACGGAGGTCTTCCAGTGTCCCTGCTGCTGCTAGAACCTTGATTATAGTACGAATGTCGTTTCCATTGTCCCACTCGTCCAATGTGTCAATGACAAGCAATATTGGGGCTTCATTTAAATGAGCGGAAATCTTGGATAGTGGATCAATGATGAGCTGTTTCCATTGATCTATAAGAGAATGCTCCATTATATCTTCCTGCTTCGCAATGGCCTCGGAAATATGGCGTCTTAGTTCAGGCATTCCAGATTCAAGCTGAAAAGTCGGCTGCAGGATGCATGCGAAATCGGAACAGACCTGGTAGTCGCAGGAAGTGTAGAGGGGTCAATCCCCTTGAGAAACCAGCAGCCTGTTTTTTGGTGAGTGTGTCTTCCAGCCGCTCTTGTGGCATAATTAATCACAAGGTCTGGCAGAGCCAATGACGGCCTTGGCCACGCGTTCCACAAGTCGAGTGCTGCCGTGCTACATATCTTGAACCAATATATCAGCAATAGGGACGCCACTGTCTATTCATTTCCCCTCTTTTCTTTTCTCAGCCCCGGAATCATCAGACTGTCGCTCGCCTCATTTCTCGTAGCCCCTCCCTTCGATTCTGTCATGTCTCACTTACAGGTCAAGTTGCACGGTTCAAACAAACATTTTGGTGACGACTTGTTGTTATATATTGCCATAGGGCTAACGCTAATTGAATCGCATTTAAATTTTCCAACCACTCTTGGTCATGAGGATCTTGCTGATGATTTTACTCGTCATCAGCGGCTGCTGATCGCGGTATCTAGGTCCCACCAGAGAAATGCCAATGGGCATGCTGTTCTCGCCCATAAAGGCGGGAATATTGACGATCGGCATTTGGAATCCCTGTATGGGTCAGTAGAGATCGAGCAGGGCGACTGACAAAGACACTCACCGTCCACAGAGTATTAAAGGTTACTCTCCCCATATCGTCAAGGCCCAGCGGGGCTTTATCTACAGCACTAGTCGTGAGTACAACAGTGTAGCGCTTGGCCAGGTTGTTGATGCTTTTCCTCATTCTGGAATACTTATCAGTGACTTCTGTATTTGCTTCATTTGTGATGTTTACGGTGTTTTCAATAATGGCACGGATCTCAGCTGCCAACTTGGTCTTGTTAGGTCGATACTCCAGTGGAGCGAATTTCTGTGCTTTACCCAGCGTGATGACCTTCTGAATCCGCTTCAGCTTATCTGCATCGCTGAACTCGGACGGGAAGGAGACTTGTTCGACCTTGATATTGTTGCTTTGTAGTATGGTAACAGCCTCGTCCATAGCCGCTATAGTACAGGGCCGGCTGCGGACTACATGGGAGTCCTGACTACGGCGACAGAAAAGTCAGCCAAGGGAATTTCCTTGGAGGGTTCATTGTCTTTAAGCGCAAGGATATCTGCCAGTGGTCCAAGATCCTTGACACTACATTCAAAGAAACCGAAAGTGTCAAAAGTCAGGGCAAATGCTTTCTGCCCTTTAATAAAGATAGCATCAAAAGTTGGTTTTATAGCAAAAACGCCAGTAAATGATGCCAGGCGGATTATACTCCCGCCGGTTTGTGCACCTAAGCTGAGTGGAATTTGCAAGTCGGGGACAGCTGCAGCGGAGCCGGAAGAAGAGCCACTTGAAGTTCGATTCGCGTCGTGAGGATTGGTGGTCTCGGGACCTGAATTAGTCACAGTGAACTCGGTTGTGGTTGTTTTGCCTGGGAGGGCCCCGGGGGGGCATTTGAGTCAGTCAGATTCGAGAAAATAAATAGTTAAATAATGCGTAAAAATACGAACCAAAGATGAGGGCACCAGCGGCCCGTAAAATTGCGACGGCAGATGAATCAGAGCCTGGTTGATAGTCTTTGTAGATTGGAGACCTTTGCTGGGTGGGCATGTCTGATTGTGTGAGCTGTTTGTCTTGTCCTGTCCTGGGACGGACGAAGCAAAGGAGGGTCGGAAATAGATCGATACCTTTGGTATCCTGAGACGAAACTCAAGTGACTTCTTAGTCATCACAGATGGCCGCTTTTCTCTCCTTGTAAACAATAATTTTGCCCAAGTCGCACTCGACCTCGTTCGTGCCCTTGTACCGTCACATATTCTTTACCAACACCACAACACGGCATATAACTATCCTCAACGTGAATATCGCCAGTCATCCCCCAAACGTTACCGCTGTACCAAAATTTCGCCCCAACACTCCTGCAAGCAGAGCATTCACCTCTCTCCGCTAAACCAAACCAAACCAAACCAACCAAAACACAACGAAACTGTCACCTACACCTACACCATAGCTGCCACCATCAAGCCAATAGCGCCATGGTTAACGCTGCCCACAGTCCCATCGATCGAGTGCCCCCTGTCCCCTCCTCAGCGCCAGCAACACCGAGGAAACGTTCCGAAATGCCTTCGCAACCAACCCAACCGGTCTCATGAAAGAAGTCTTCCTCGTATGCAATGCCGCCCCGGACGGGGATCGGCCTCAACGTAAGTTCGTACCATGCGAGTATTCTCCAGCACCAGGGTATTGCCGACATCCATGTCGCATGCAAGGCCCAACTCGGGATCCCAGATCTTGACAATTGGTACCTTGGCTGCGGAGATGCACAACACTTTTTCCATCCCCCCTGATTTGCTGGTCAGTTCCGAAATTAGAAATCGAACGATTGGTACTTACGCCGTGCTAGGAGGTCAGCAATCATACAAACACCCTCCAAATCAGGCCACGCCTCCCTTCCAGGTGGGCTGTCTTGAATGCAATTGCAACTCTGTATATAAAACGCCTCCCCCCGACCGGGCCATGTGTAGAGAGACGCCAACGCCTCTCAGATTTCCTTCCCTGCTTTGCATCCATTTCATCCAGCGGCCATTCAGTCATTCGTCCATGCGCCCGCCCCCGGTCACCAATTTGCAAGTGCGCACCACTACTTCTGCTGTGGTATAGCTCTGCTGTGATGATAACCCCCTGCAAACATCAATCGTACACACTTGCTAAACATGTCAATATCTCCCCCACCTGGACCCCATCCAGAATCATGTCCAAGCCTTTCCTCCTCGTTCCTTTCTCTTAGGGGTTGTGTAGGCACGGTCGGCTTCGCCGTCCTATCCAAAAGGCCGGTTGCCCAGCAGTCGCGCGGGCGGGATTTCGAGCCCTAGGCGCTTTCATCTATGCCGTTGTCTTGTCCGTTCACCCACCTTTTCGTTCCGATTCATGCTTTGGGGGTTGTTCGCCGTTCTCTTGGTGTGCCGTGTTGTTGTTGTTGCCCTTCTTTTTCCCTTTGCCGGCCTTTTGCCACCCTCCGACTTCAACAGACCATCGGGCTTTCGGACAACGGTCGGAGACGGAGTGCGGTTTTCATACACTGGAGAAAGGTGAGCAAAGTCCTTACCGACGGGATGATCAATCCGGTGCTCGGCGATCGCAAGATCATAAGGAGCAATCATTCCCTTCCCCGGCTGTCGAGACGTCGGTCGCTGCCTGGTCGAGGGTGACAGGTGAGAGGTGGTGGCGATCGGCTCCTGCATAATAAGTTGGGGTAGTCATGTAGTAAGCACTCATCATTGCAATGAGTTCCCGGAAGGATGCGTCTTCGCCCGTCGATGGAGCCGTGGGGGCACCAGTTCCGTTCGCCACGACAGGTACTCGTTCAGGAGCAGCTTGCTGGGTTGCTTCTGTCGAAACAGTCGGCCCGTCCACAGGAAACCTCGGAGCACCGTTTCCAACATTGATTTGGAGCGGGTTGTCAAAGTTTGATGACGAATCCTCCGAAGCGTTGCTCTCCGACCCGGATGGCTGGCGAGGACTCTGGGTCATGCTCGTTTTCAGACATGATCCATTCGCAACCAGGGGACGCGACAGGTTCATGTTCTGGCTGCCCGGGAAGGGAGCTGAAGCAAGCGGCGCCGAGGCGGAGCTGGTAGAAAAGGCTCGCGCGTGGCTCAGAGGCGACGGTGACCGTGATGTCCTCCGCATTTTGCGATCGAGAATCGTCTGGGGGAGCTGGTCCGTCGAAAGGCGCCGGCGTCCCGGGCCAGGGCTCTCTGTCAGATAGAACGCGGCGTACTTGCCCTCTTCTGACTGCGGCGAGTCGGTGTGGGCCTTGGGCGTCTCGTCAAAGTCCGTGTCGTCAGACATGAAACTCGGGACCGGCAGGCCGTTCCATGCTACGAGGATTGGCGCCATTAACTGGCTGTCTAGCAAAGTAACCCGCTGCTGCCAGCGCCGAAGACGGCGATCAGGACGCTAGCTGGGAATGCGACCGTAGTGCACTACTCGATGCTGCGATTCCAGTCTCGTTGACGACGGATCGCTGCAATGAACGGCGAAAGTCCTGCGTTGCTCCATTGGTGCTAGCAGGAGATGAAGGATACGTTCTGTAGCTAGCGCCGGCTTGAGGGAAAAAAGGAGCGCCTAGTGTTATCCCGTATAGAGCGTATAGGTTGGGTTGAAGCGGCGCGCTAAGCGGTGGGTTGTCGAACGAGTTTGTCCTAAATCGGTCTGATGATTGCTGCTGCTGCTGCTGCTGGCCGGACCCCGAGTTGGCCGATATTCTCTGCTGTTAACTTATTGCCTGTGCCTGTGCCTGAGACTGAGCCTGGTGCTATATAAATGCTGGTGATTGATAAGCAGATAAGAGCTGTATGTTCTCCTGGTGATAAGCCATCTGCAAAAAGGTTTGAAGAGCTGCGAGACAAACTAGAGTCACGCCCAAAAGACTGGGACATACCTAGCACCATCACTGGTGGCCTTGCTCTCGAACCTGAGGCGAATGATCGACGCGAGCTGAGTTTTCAACTGGATGACGTGATAGAGGACATTCAACGTCTTGAGGGATTCGAAAATTTTCTGCTGCCGCCATCATGTTTAGAACTCAAGAAAGAAGCATCCTCTGGGCCTATAGTGTTCATTAATGTGAGCGTGGTAGCGAGCGACGCAGTTATCGTCTGAAGCGACCGTATCGAATCTTTATGCCTCCCTGATCTCCATCATTCCGATATAGTCCAGATGGTAGCAGACGTCAAGAGTATCCGGCATGCTCATCCATCATCAATTCAGGCAAGGGCCTCATTGTCTGACATATTGGAGTGGCTTTGGAACTTAGCAGTCGGTCCCATCCTCGACCACTTTGGCTACAAAGACACCCCTCAAGGTGAGTGGCCGCGTCTATGGTGGATTCCGACCGGCCCATTGACGCTGTTGCCACTACATGCTGCCGGTTATCACTCTTTAACATTAAACAATTTAGCCCTTGATCGGGTTGTCTCATCCTACTGCTTGTCCATTAAAGCTCTGCAATATTCTCGGAGTATGTTACAAAACAACTCAAAGTCTGTCATTGATAGATCGGCGTTATTGATTTCAAGGCCTACAACTCCGGGCCAATCGGCCCTTCGCTTTGCCGAGGAAGAGGTTGAAGAGTTGGACAAGCTTCTCCTTCACAACATAGAGCGAACAAAACTCTCTCTGCCAACCACGCAAGAGGTTGTCAACGATCTCACCAACTGTTCTATTTTCATTTTCCTGCCCACAGAGAATCGCATTTGGTCGATCCATCGCATAGCTTGCTTCTTACCAGCGATTAAAGGGACAACCCGTTAACAGTTGAGAAGCTCTTTAGCCTTAACCTCCGCGCAAACTCCCCTTGCCTGGCATACCTCTCTGCTTGCTCTACTAACGACAGTAATACTGAGAAATTACATAACGAATCCATTCATTTGGTAACAGCTTATCAATTAGCTGGATTCAGCATGTTGTCGGAACAATGTAGGAGGTCGCAGACAAGTACTGTATAGATACTGTAAAGGAGGTATATAAAGAGGTAATGGCTGGCTATAATGGTATGATCGATAGAGCGAGGATATTATTGGGCGTCTATCAGGCTGTAAGGCATTTGCGGGATATCTCAGCCGGTTGGAAGACAGTGAGAGAAATCAATGCGGAATCCCAATCAGGTTTCAAGAATGAAGCGGAAGATACCACCGCCAATAGAGGTGAGTTATAAAGAAAGGTGAGGCCTTGGGCGTCGAAGGAGGAAGTACAAACCGGGGGAAACGATCTACTCATTTGGGCTGCTTATCTTCACTTGGACCTTGAAGACATGCCCCAATCTAGTCTTAGCACAGAAGCGAAATTGAATTTAATAGCAATTGCGAGAGTCATATACTAAGTCATGTTTCTCTTGTAAACAAAGAACCTCAATTAATATTTTTTCTAACCCAAAGTCGCTGCTACCATTCTACGTCTTAGCTGGCTATGTACTCTGTTAATCGAGAGCCTTGAAATAGAAAACCTCCATATTTAGTCATTAAGTCACCAATCAGGTGCTGTGCTTTTTACATGCACCTTACTATATTAAGCTAGAAAGCTTGATGAATGGTTCCACAGGTCGTTCCCTTTTTTTTTTTTTTTTTTTTTTCATTGGTGCTTTCCTTCGCAGAAGGTGACTGACTACCCTGTATTCTTTTTTGTTTATAGACATAAACATTGTAATCAAACTCTCCCCTGTAAAAATTCTTTCTTGGCACGCACTGTTAGTGCCGTGTTAGGAGCGGGATTTTCTGCAGGCCACGCGACCACACAAAACTGCGGGGATGCTATCGGCTCCCTAACAGCAGTTTTCAGAGAAGGAATTTTGGAGAGTTCGCCTTCTCTGACAACACCTTTGTCGGATCTAATGGCGGCACCTCAGAACCAGAACGCCTTAGATATCGGAGGACGATGCCCATGGCATCGGTAGCGACATCCTCCCGATCAACGACGCCGATTGCGATGGGTTTTTCTCCTTTGAAGGCAAGCCGCACCGTCGGCCTCTGATTCCTTCCCGAGGTTTTTCCCTGCCGCCGCGACAGTCGACTACGAGCTACAACTTGGTTACTGGAGATTGTGGACTGCGTCGGCAGATGTAGTGATGCGCGAGAGAATTCTGGTCGGTGGAAAAAGTTCGACAATAGATTGCCCCCGAACCCGCTGACGGGTGACGGGCTTGAGAAATACAGCACCTTTTGTGCCATTGGTATGCTGGATGGTGAAGGAAGCGGGGTTTCCCTGTACCTAGCTAGCTCAGCACGTCTTTTGCTCCAGTAGGAGATCTGGCTTCGTTACAGCCACCCAGACGAAAAATATACAAACAAACAAACAAACAAACAAACAAATAAACATTGTAATCACCTTCCTTTGTCATCTTACTTTCTTGGCATGCAGATGTTAAGAAAGTAGCCCTAATTACACCAATCTTCTTAACAAGTGCACTACAACAACAACAATCCTGCGCTTCGCGCAGCCCACGGCGGCGGCGATGGCATCCGCCACCTCCTGCCCGCCTATTGTCCCGGACCCTTTTGACCTGGGAATCCATACTCCTGCCGATCTCAATCGAGGAGCCCGCACTACCCTCTTACAAAACAGCTCCGCAGTCGTGAATGGACCTGTTGGGGTCTCGCCTGCCTTCGGGCGGACGACTCAAACGCCGTCTTCGCCTCTCCATGCAATCTCTACTGCTGCGGCTAGGAAGGAGCCCAGATCGCCCATCCTGACCCATCCCCTGACCCTACCTCGACTACTGTACAGCAACCAGTCTCCATTTTTGAAGCAGCCACGAGCTCGCACGCGACGGTGTGGAGGAGTACAGTACCAAGTTGACGGTGTTTCAGGCCTTCTACGCTAAATTTAAAGAAGCAGCGACACAATTCACCACTGGGTCCGAACGGGAATTCGTCCAAAGGTTTGCCGATAGCTTCCTGGACTCCTGGAATCAGGCGCTTACTGACGCCAAATCTGCTCCGGCGCCTACTTAAAGCATCGTCGCGGCCTTGCCTCCAGCTGCAAACAACGCCCTTGCCCACCAATCCCGACACCAACAATAACGTCAACAACAACAGCCCCCTCATCGCCAGGGATGGTTTACCTACCTAATCTCAGATTACCCCTGCAAGCTGACCGACCTCTATGGCAACGAAGCGGATAGCGACGCAGCCGTGGACGAAGAATAGAAATCCAGACAGGGCAGAAACCCGTCAACATATGGTCCGCGTGGCACCAACCTGACAATTCCTTAATGAAGACCTTACTTGTATCCTTCCTAGAGCCAGTCAAGAAATACTGGCGCCTCTTCAGCAGCCGACCAGCAAGGCTGATTAAGAAGACCGACCGGCCAAGGCAGTGCAATGTATGCTTGGACTACCACCGGTCACGTACCTGCCATCGACTCCCCCTGTGCAAACGCTGCGGCAAGGCCGCCGGCCACGACTCCGGGGACTGTACCGCCCCCGAGCAATGCACCAACTTCGCCGATTGCCCAGCACGCCCGAAGAAGTTACATGGCGTTTTCCGCCGAGACTCTAAGCTCTAGGCAGATCAGAATCGACCATACCAAAGCCGCGATATCCTGTGGCTTACGGTCAACGATACAGTAGTAGTCAACTTCTATCGCCAGAAAGACGAAAGGGATGCGCTGGATACTTTGCTGCAATGGCCGATCCCTGATCGCTGCCTCGTGGCAGGCGACTTCAACGCTAGACATCATACATGGCAGACAGGCCCAACTACGAACCGCGGCCACGAGATTGCCTCCTGGGCATCGGAAAATGGCCTCGGCCTGCTGAACACCTCAGACATACCCACAAACCCACATGGAAACACCATCGACCTCGCCTTTTCGAATGTACCTCTCGCTGAAGCTAATGTCGAGGACCACCTAGCCACCAGCTCTGATCATTTCACCCTTAGCCTAACGCTCCCAAATGTCGAGCCGGCCCCAACACAGCCAGGCAAAATCCGGGTAACAACAGACGACGAGCTCAAGCGCTTCGTCGAAATCGTGGAGCTAGGATCGACGGCGATCCCCGTCGCCGCCTCAAGCCCACTAGAACTAGACAAGCTCGCATCCACACTAGTGAGCCTCTTGCAATCAGCAGCAATGGCAGCGGGCCGGCCTGCAAGGAAGGGAGCACGCAACGCTCCGTGGTGGACCGAAGAGTGCGCCCTTGCTGCTGCTGGGTATCAGGCGATCAGAAGGCTGTACCCTCTCGGATTCAACCAAGAGGTTCAAATAGCCAAGCGAGATTTCCACCGTGTAGTCCGCCGCGCCAAAAGGCTCTATTGGCGGAACCTGATCAACAGCTTCTCAGATAGCAGCTCCGTTTTCAAGGCCGTCCGATGGCTGAGATCGCCAGGAGCCTTCCAACCGCCTCCACTCCAAGTGGACGACGTGGTCTACGAAACCCAGCTCGACAAGGCCAACGCGCTCCGGTGAGCGACTCTAGAGCGTCGGACAGCTGAGGACGATATCCAGGATCCCTGGATCGAGGTCAGCCCTCGCAAAACGATCCCATTTCCGCATGAAATCTCCCTAGAAGAAGCGCAGGATGCGACTCTCCGCACCGGGAATACATCGCCGGGGGCAGATAACATCACAGTCCAGCTCCTCACAGCAGTATGACATATTATCGGAATACACGTTCGCCGCCTCTTCGAGGGGTGCCTGGCCATAGGCCACCACCCAAAGCCTTTCAGAGCGGCCGAGGCGGTCATGATCGCCAAACCTGGACGCAGAGACCTGACGACCCCGCGAGCCTGGCGACCTATCTCTCTGCTCTCCTGTCTCGGCAAGGGACTGGAACGGTTAGTCGTGCGCCGTCTCGCGTAGGCGTGCATTCACTATGGAGTCCTTTACCCACAACAAGCTGGAGCGCTTCCAAAGAGGTCTACAATAGACCTCGTAGCCGCCCTAGTTCACAACATCGAGGAGGCATTTACTTGCAAGAAAGCGGCCATGCTGGTCACGATGGATATCCAAGGCGCGTTCGACACTGTCCTGCGCAACAGACTGATTATACGACTTCGGGAACAGGGCTGGCCCGAACGTCTCGCCCAATGGGCCGGATCCTTTATGGATGACCGATCTGCTTGTGTTAGGTACCAAGATATAATCACCCCGCTCTCTCCTCTCCAGTGCGGTCTCCCTCGGGGATCGCCGGTATCGCCGATCCTCTTTCTGTTATATACAGAGCCCATCTACCGACTGAGCAACCCTTAAGGCCGGTTCGGCTATGCAGATGACATAGCCATCCTGTGCGTCGGCGACACGGTCGAGGAAACGGCCGCTGCGGCATCACGTTCTGTCGAAGAAATGGTCGCTGGGGCGCCGCAAACGGGGTATCTTTCGACCCCAAGAAGACCGAAGTCATGCACTTCTCTCGGAGCAAGCTCGAGACCGCAGCGGCAATACGCCATGGCAATGTCGAGAAGCACCCCGAGGCAGCAATGCGCTGGCTAGGCATCTGGCTGGACAGAAGCCTGTCATTCCGAGTCCACGCAGAGAAGTGGACGGCTAAGTCACAGGCTGTTGCCTACCATCTGCGAGGACTCACCAACACGATACACGGCCCGCTTCCCAGCGCTGTAAGGAGTGCCGTCAGGGCCTGCGTTGAACCAGTCCTGCTCTACGGCACCGAAGTATGGTACCCAGGGGCAACCCGACCGCGGTGGGACCAACCGTCCAAAGACCGGCCGTCAAGTATCCAACATCTCTTGCAGAGAATGAACAAGGCTATAGTTCAATCTATGCGAGCTATACTCCCTACCTGGAAGACGACACCGATCGCCATCCTCCATCGGGAAAGCGGGATACCACCTATCACTCAGCTTCTTGAAGCACGTCGATACCGTTTCTCCGCCCGGCTCAAATCCCTTGATGAGACCCACCCCCTCGCGAAGCGCACGCTTCCACCCAGGCAACCCACATACCGTCAGCTCATCAAGCGGAAGTATCAAGCTCCAACAGAGAGCAACTTCAGAACCCGTCTTCGGAGGACCAATGAACTGCTCGCACCCTGTCCACGACCATCCCTCATGCAGAAATGCTTCGGCAGGGGACAAGATACACCTCTACAGACAGCCCCGAAAGAGGAATTGGCCGAGGCCTTCCTCCAGTGGGTTTCGATAGTAGACCCAACCACCTGGATCGTATACTCAGATGGTTCATTGTCCTCGGAGGGAGCAGCCAGCTATGGCTTCGCCATTCACCAGAAAGACCTCTCTATCTGCGACGGCTCGGGCCGTCTTGGACCTGCCGAGGTCTTTGACGCTGAAGCTACAGGAGCACTGGAGGGCCTCAAAGCCGCTCTGAACCTCCTAAGATCAGCGGCACGGGACATTATAGTCTGTCTAGACAACCTGGCAGCCGCCACATGCCTACGGGGCACACCGTCTGATTCTTCACAAGCAGTCTTCGTCGAGTTCCAGGCGTTAGCTGCATCACACGGAGCGACACAAGTACGCTGGATACCTGGCCACACGGACATTCCCGGCAACGAACAAGTCGATAAACTAGCAAAGGCAGCGTCCTCGCTGCCAGAACCGGAAGGCGCTCAGCCGACACTAGCATACCTGCGAAAGGTAGCGAGGCAGAAACCAAAAGAAGCTTTCGAGACATGGTGGACAACCTCCGTTCCCGAACAATATAAGAGATTGAATCTCAAGGCGACTATACGCTGCCCACCGGAACTCTCGCTCCCTCGGGCTGCCCTGCACCACCTACTCGCGGCAAGGTCCCTCTATGGGGATTTCGCCGCATACCACGAACGATTCAACCACGACGACGCGCGGGTGACTTGCTCGTGCGGACGACGCAAAGCACCTGGCCATGTCTTCTACTGCAGGAAAGTACCGCGGCGGTGTCAAATAAGGCTCGTCCCTTCGCCGACTGCGGCGGTCAACCTCGCAATAGGAAGGAACTTCGACAAGTATATCAAGTTGACCAAGTCAAGCGCCTTCTTCGAAAGAATATGTACTCGTTACTAGACGAAGCAGATCGGAGATGCATTTGCGTCTCCTCCTCTCCTTCTATCTTTCTTTCCCTTCTGTTTCTTTGTTTCTTTGTTTCTTTTCTTTATTGTCATGGTCTTGGCCGCCTCGTGCGGCCATGCCGCCGCCCTCTTCCCAGTCTCACTAAAGACTGACCGACATAGCGGCTACCGCTATGATAGTCGCACCTGGTCATCCCGCTGACGGGTAACAGGTTCGACAGGACGCGCTTTTGAGCCGATGATATGCTGGATAGTGGTCTGTTCTTAATTTGCGAAAGCTTTACGTAGATTTTAGCATTAGAGACTCTAGCTCAGCACGTCCTGTGCCCCAATGGGGGACTTTACGGGCCTCACGGCCCCCGGACGAAAAATATACATACATACATACATACATAGGTGTAGTGGATTTTTGCAGCGGTGGATTTTTAGTGGGACAGGGTATCCAGTTTTGGACGTCTGGATCCACCCTGTTAGGAGGTACTGTCTTTTGTGAGGGCAGGGCCACACAGACTTTAGTATTTCCTAACTTATTTTCGGGTCCCCAGTAGTTATAGAGGATATCCTAGGGTAATTTCCCATACAGGTCCAAATTTTCATTGATCTGTTTGACGCATTCACACCTCCCGTAATGACCGATCCTTTAGAAGACAAAGTCGTTGAGACCTCTCCACCAATTCTTTCACCATCAACGTTACTAGCTGATGCCCAACAGCTACAGGAAGAACGTCTGTTTCGTCATTTCCGCGGCTGGCTCTTCTCCGAGCGCGCAAAGGACACCTCCTCCTGGACTTGGGACTACGGGTATGATATCCAGCGGGCTCATGAGCGAAGATGGGTATGCAAACTCTGCATTCACCAACGAGTCCCCCAGCCGAAGAACTTCACGCATACTGGTCTTCAAAATGCCAGCAAACATCTGTTCAAAGAACATCATATTCGGGCGCCAGAGGGCAAGACGAAGTCTTCGACGCAGTTGAAAGCGGAAAGCGTCGAGAAGCAGCACCGCTCAATAGCTGATACCTTGACGCTCGATCCGGAAAAGCCGCGGGAGCAGGCCATGGCGAACTCCTTCGTCAAGAACTTTGACAGGGACCATTTTCAATGGATGGTGATGCAATGGATCGTTAAGAGTAATCTTTCCTTTCTCACGGTCGACGACGAGGATCTCCGAGCCATATTCGATTATCTTAGTCCATCAGTGTCAATACGTGGTGGCCACTTATCTGCAGATACCCTCAGGACCAGGATTATCACTGAGTATCAACGACACCGCCACACCGTTATCGACGTCCTTCGACAATCTCCCGGCCTGATTCACATCTCTTTCGATGGCTGGACGTCGGGAAACCGGCGTACCTTGTACGGAATCGCTTGCTTCTTCAGAGATAAGCACAACAAGCCCCGTAAGATTGTGCTGGGTGTGCCCGAGGGTTCTGTACGCCACAGTGGATCGAATATTGCAGCTCAAGTCCTTGATATCTTGACAGCCTACCAGATTACCGAGAAAATAGGATATTTCACGCTTGACAACGCAGAGAATAATGATACAGCGATGGGGGCCATTGGTCGTGAACTAGGCTTCACTGGTGCGTCTCGCCGAGGCCGCTGTTTCGGTCACACGGTCAACTTGTCAGCAAAGGCGTTGCTCTTTGGCAAGAACGCATGCGCTTTCGAAGAGCAACTCTGCGGCGCGTCGGCCCTGCCGGAAGCAGACTGGGAAACATGGAGGAGCAAGGGCCTCGTTGGGAAGCTTCATAACCTTGTCTATGACATCTTTCGGTCCAACAGATTGATGTACTTGCTGCGAGATCTTTAACAAGATGCAATCAGCAAAGCCAGTTCATTAAGGGAACGATCGAGGAAGCCACTTACTGTGGTGCGAGATAATAATACCCGCTGGCTTTCCCAACTGTACATGATCCGTAGGGCACTCAAAATTCGGCCATATCTTATCTTACTGGTGGTAAAGTACAAACAGGAGTGGGAAGATGAGAATAGGTCGAAGAGGACGGGTCAGGTCAGGAAGTCCGCAAAACTGCCACGTATCTGCGAGGAGGAGAACAAGCTAATAGACAGCGACTGGGAAGCCCTCCAGTGCCTGGAGGAGATATTGACGCATTATGAGAATGTAGTGAGGACTTTGGAGGGTGACGGACAAGTCAGAAAGAGAAGGCGAGGGTTTCTGGGCTCATATGGTAACATATGGGATGTGATTCTAGGTTTCGAAGACCTCCTCTCGAAACTAGAGCAATACAAATTGCTTGCAGCAGGCTTTCCCGACGCCGAACAGTTCAGGATCGGGATTAATCTCGCCTGGGACAAGCTTGAAAAGTATTATTCAGCTCTAGATGAAACACCCATCTACTATGCCGCTCTTGCTCTCCATCCTGCATACAAGTGGGCGTATTTCGAGCACACTTGGGACACCCATCCAGAATGGGTCGACAAGGCTAAGGAGATGGTTTACCGAGTTTGGAGGACCGAGTACGCGAATTCCGATATCCTCTCTCAAGCAGACGAGTCAGACGACCAACGTCCAGCAAAAAGACGCAAGTTCTTCAGCCCATTCGAGGCCAACAGTCGTCATATGCCGGCAAGATACGACTCTTCAGACGATGAAGCAGTCAAAGGTGATGAATACGAGACATGGCAAGGTAGCCGCGAAGTGAGTGATAGGAGAGTTCGCGATCCTATTACGTACTGGCATGAAAGGAGGTTGAAATACCCTCGACTTTCGCGGATGGCGTTGGACTTTTTGACCATTCAGCCAATGTCTGCAGAGTGCGAGAGGCTCTTTTCAGCTGCCGGAAGAATGGCGGTGCCGTCGCGAAGCCTTCTGGATGCCCAGATTATCTCCATCTGTCAGGTATCGCGGTCATGGTATAGGGCTGGGATCGTCAAGGAAGTGGATCCGATGTTGATCTCGTGGCGCGAGGAAGAGCAGATTTATGAGGGTCTTGGGATGAGTGATGGCGAGTTAGCAGAACAAGCAACGGCATGGCTGAGGGCTCAGGGCGATGAGGGAGAGAGTGAGGGGTAGTAGGCTGGGCAAGTACCATCCATGATCAAGAGCGCAAGTCACGTGAGCGAAGTGTATGACAAACTGTCGCACTGAGCGTGCTTAAAGGGTTAGAGTGAGTATGATGAGCAGCAGTAGTGAGTTGATTGATTGTCTTCTGTGTGGGGTATTCCAACCCACAGGTTTTACTTTAAATCACCCAGCTTGATTACTAAGGGCTGTTGTTCCTGAGGATCATTGAGACCATGCCCGGCCTGCGACACAAACCAACCGTCAACTACATCCACCAAAGGCGCTGGTGTAGCACACTACACCCACCACACCGGACAGTTGCTTACATAATTTACATTTACACTACTCTGGGTCGAAAAGTGTAGTTGGTGTAGTTGATCGGAACCTTGTCCGCGCCTAAGAGTGTTTCGACATAATGACAGAATAAGGCATAATATCAGAATATACCTCGCTAGCTTGGTTCCAGCGCAGGTCACTCTACTGTGTCAACAGATCTTGCCTATTTGTCTGTTAGGTGCCTGGCCAGCCACTTGCCGGCATTTGGCCACCGTTAAGCGATAGCAAAGGGCATTATTGCGTCAACCTGGCGGTTTGTATTCGCACGGAATGATCTGCGTGGCGCTCTGCTGTTATTAATGGCTCAACTACTGCGCTTAGAAGAGATTCTGTATCTCGAAGCTGGTCAATCAGTGGAACAAATTGGTGAGGCTATGAAGATGAACATTGGGACGTAGATAGGGAAGATACAATAAGAGCAGGTATGCTTGTAGAATAGTCTATAAGTTGGAGAGAGGGTGAGGAGTTGACTGAAGAGGCGATTGTTGCAGATTTACTCTTGCATCAGTGGCTAGACAGAGGACCTTCTGCTCCACCACGCTTCGCGCTCGCATTAATTACAAAAATGTGCCAGCCCTGCCGTCACTCCCTGGCTCCCCAACAACACCAAATCTTCCGGTACTCGCCAATATGTCGTCAGGCCAAGAATGGTTGTATGATCCATGCCTCGGTTGCGGCACCTAGACAAAGGGAGAAACCTACTGCTCTAATTCCTGTCGGCTATCAGAATGTGAGAAGGCATCATCATCGACGCAATATTCAAGCTGGCCTTATATGCGGACCACATCATCCTCCTCAACATTATCAGCTCAAGAAACCAAGTCATCGACCAAATTAGAGAAGGAATTAAGAGTTTACAACATGTCATTGGACCAGGCGAAGCTGCGGAGGAGATTGCATTAAAAGCCGAAATACCTCCACTTCGTTGGCATCCCGCCTCAGGGGCTAATAACCGGAGATACATCTCACAATAGTGCCACCTTCAGTGCTCTCCGCATACCAACTCCATGACAGACATTCGGAGTGTAGAAGCAGGGCGTATTGACACTGGGAATGACTTTACTGCGCCAGACCCATGGTTTTGTCGACTGGGTTCTGCCCTTCACTCAAAAGACATTGACGGGAAAAAGGACCTCTTGAGGGACTTGATCGCTCTGAAATACGAAGTGGATCCAACCCATCCGGACAACTCGGACGGTGCTCAAGTTTGGTTCATACACATCGCCTTCGATCGGATGGCCAACTACACTAAAGCCATCATCACGGCCGATACTATTTCTTGGAATGCTCTATTTGAAGTTAACCGCAAAGACCTTGACAAGGATAGGACCAGGCCATTTCGTTTCCCATATAAGCCACAGAGTCAAAGACGGTAAACGCTTGCGGTTAAACAACTACTTGCCTGCATTGTCCGGTGTATGTCTTTCGAGGACAAGGCATATAGGTGATCATTCAAGCTTAGAAGGAGGCAACTAGGCGTTTACGATATCATGATGTAACACGCAGATGGCTTGATCGACGCTTGGAAATAATACGGAGGGGACCCAGAAGCACCCAAGGTTTCTTAGCTTCTTGATCTGCTGGAGAGTGACGTTCTGGAACTCTATTTCTCGATTCTTGATCATTCTTCTCAAAGTACTGAGTATGATAGTGTTCCAGCAAGTACTAGATGAAGTGCGACGTAGTTCGTCGAAATAGTTGTATGGATAAAATGTGGGACACGCTAGGTAGGAGTTAGAATATACTGTGCTGTTTCAATCCCAAATCTAGCTAAACTAGGCTCGGTAAATAAACCAAAGCGTAGTTATAAGTTCTTGGATGTTTGATACATAGAGGAGTAACGCGATAGTTGTGGCGTTTTGAAAAATCAGTATTCAGAGAGATATCTTTCGATTTTCGGACCATAACTGGATTGATATCCGCATCTATGAACGTGAAGGTCAGGTAATCCTGCATTTGTAAAAACCAGTTTCCCTAAGTCAATTGTACAAGCCTCTACTGGATGAAGTTTAGGCTAGTTCTAGCTAATTTCGACTCTTTGTTTAGCATAGATTGTTAATAAATCATGCCTTACTTATAACATTTCTATTTAATCAATTGATCCTTAACCATCAATCATGTCTCAATCAAATAAAGAGGCAAATATTATTCTTGCGATTCAGGCCTATCAAAACAACCCAGAATTAGGTCTCCATCGCGCAGCTGAGATATACCAGGCCTCCTATGGTTCACTCTGGCGCCGAACCCATGGCATTTCTTCTCGATATGATACTACACCTAAGTCACGGAAACTGTCTGATCTAGAGGAACAAGCTATTATTCGATTTATCCTCGACCTAGATTCGCGAGGGTTTCCCCCGCGACTGCGTGGTATTGAAGAAATGGCCAACCGATTGCTTGCTGATCGCGACGCATCACCTGTCGGCAAGCGCTGGGCCACTAACTTTGTCAAGCGACATAAAGAGCTCAAGACATGTTTTTATCGGAGATATGACTACCAGAGGGCCAAATGTGAAGACCTAACTGTTATTCGCAACTGGTTCAGGCTTGTATAGAACGTAATTGCAAAGTATGGCATCCAATTAGATGATATCTGGAACTTTGATGAGACTGGCTTTATGATGGGCGTGATTTCAAGCGGTATAGTTGTCACTGGCTCAGAGAGGCGAGGAAGACCAAAATCAATACAGCCTGGAAATCGGGAATGGGTTACAGCGATCCAAGCGATTAATGCAGAAGGCCGGGCAATCGATCCATTTATCGTGGTTGCAGGCCAATATCACCTTGCCAATTGGTACCAAGAAAGCAACCTCCCGGCCACTTGGGCCATTGCTACGACCTAAAATGGCTGGACGGATAATAAGACGGGTCTTGAGTGGCTAAAGCACTTTGATCGATGTACAACTAACCGATTAGTTGGTGGCTATCGTCTTCTGGTCCTTGATGGCCACGAAAGCCACCATTCGACCGACTTTGAGATATATTGTGAGGAGAACAATATAATCACACTCTGTATGCCACCTCATTCTTCCCACCTCCTTCAGCCCCTTGATGTCGGGTGCTTTGGGCCGCTAAAAAAGGCATATGGTCGAGAAATAGACCATCTAATCAGAAGGTCTATCACCTATATTTCCAAGTCCGAATTCTTTCCGGCCTTTTACGACGCTTTTCAAGCTGCTATAACTAAGGAAAATATCAAGGGAGGTTTTAGAGGAGCTGGACTAGTTCCTTTTGACCCGGAATATGTGGTCTTAAAGCTTGATGTGCAGCTACGGACTCCAACGCCTGCCAAGGAGGTTACTAACCCCTCAACCCCTTGGGCATCTAAGACCCCACAGACTGTGATTGAGGCTAGATCTCAGTCTGAATATCTTCAGAAACAAATTAGAAGACATAAAAGCAGCTCCCCAGAGTCAATTCTAGGAGCTTTAAAGTCTCTTGCAAAGGGAATAACAGCAATAATGCATGAGAATACCTTATTACGAGCTCCTGCAGAATAGAGGGAGTATGACTATACGGGAATGTCAGCATCTAATTGATCAGATGGATGTAGATATGCAAGTATTGGCCGAATCATCGAGAAGTGGTGGTCAAGGAAGTTCGGCGTGACCGAGGGTTCGGCGCTGTGGAACTTGCGGCAAGACCAGGCATAATGCAAGGACCTGTCAGGAGGGTATTGAGGCCTCTGGTAATGAGTATGGTAATTAAATTTAATTAAATAGATTGTCTGTTGTATTTCTATTATAATATTTATTTAGAAGGTTCAGATATTTAGTCCACTTGCTTATCTAGTGCACTCGCTTATCATGTACGTTAGCGCATTTTTATTTTGTATGTGTTTGCAAATCGGGTCTACTAAACTCGATTTCACCCATTATGGGTAGCGATTCTGCCGCGCAGCTAGGATAGGCTAGATATGAACAAGAAGTTGCATTTGTGGCCACAGACTTTTATTTAACATACTACGTCTGCAACTTTGCCGCTTCTGATCCTAAAGTGATCTCTTTTAGGGTTTACCAGCCAAGGCGTGGAAAAAACTAGGATAGCCAGGCTTTCTATGCATAGATGCTGGAGTCGCAAAATGGATAATGAATGTATATAATATAGGTCTACACATGCTCTAGTATAGAACTATCATCTGCCCGATGACTTAATACATGCGCTTGGCTTGGCCTCTGCAACACAGGCTTAGGCGATGCAAAATGAAATGCGCATATGGGGCATATATCATGTTTCGCAAGGTACCACGTAGCAATACAATCTGAGTGGAACGTATGCTTACACGCCAGGTGACGAACCATATCAGTATCCTGAATATCCTCTAGGCAGATGGAACTGAATAGGGAGGCGAGTGATCAGCCAAGTGTTGCTTACAATTACTGAGGAGTCAAGAGGACGTACCATGTCATGTCCGAACTCAGCATCGCCCAAGAGACGTGCGCTCCGTCTGCAAGCTCCCGCCTCATCTCTTTGCTTGTTTTTGAGGGAGCAATAACATCTAGATGAGGCAAATCTCTGGCTTCAGTGCCAATGGCTTCTGTCGATGCAGGTCCCGGGGAGCTGCTAGACCCTTCTGTGCCTGCAGTCCTGCCATATCTCATTAACTTGTATAATCTGTATTGCCATTAGCCGACTGAACAGGTATCAGTTTCCAATAACTAAGAACGACATAAGTTACCTGGGAATACATATGAGAAACAAAACCACCGCAACTAAAAGTGGCATTGTCATGATCAGGACCCATCCTGGTAGTGTATGGGTTGAATCCTGGTTATTAGTGTTTGAAGAAGCGGGAATAGTATTGTTTATTGCAGGCATGGTTTCTACGCGTATGGCGAATCAAAGGGTCTGTGCCCTTCAAGCAAGGGCACAAAGGCAGCCAACAGGGTTTATAACTTGGTGGGTACTGTTTAACCTGACCTTGCATTCTTAGTTCGGGTTAAAAGCGTGGTGGTGTGCTCTCGGCTGGATCCGCCCTATGACCTGATGGATATGGTCTGTACCATTGCCCCGCCATCTCGCCACATCATCATTGAGCGAGTCCCCCCCAAAAAAGACTGGTCTCGAATCTCCTGCCCTAAGTGCCTCGTGCCCACAACAACTTAGTTCAATGGCTGGCATGTGCGAGAAACCCCACCTTTTTCTTCCAGATGAACACCAACTAATCAAGGTTTTACCATATAGCCAGCCAGTGGTACTAAAAAGATGCGCCCAGAGAGGCATAATTATTATCTATAACAAGACTTAAGACTTATTAGTTTGACTAGGGCAGCGTACTAACGTGGGTTAATACGTTGGATAGAATCCAAAAGAACGCCTTGGCACTTAAAGATATAGGATGGCTAATCTGCTTTCTAAAGTTGCTCATATGATCACGATCAGTGTGGTAAGGGTAAAGAAAGTTGGGGAAATTATAAAATTAAGTTCTTGTAATATGAAAGGCGTAAGTTATGGTAAGGGAGATATGTCAGTCGCCCCACGCATCAGAAGCTGGACAAATTCATTTTTTTCTCATTAATTACAACCTTTGTTTCCTTGATTTGTTTGAGCGCCAATTACAGTCGGTGGAGACCCTAGCCGGCTGATAGGTCAGGTTCGGAGTGAGAAAAACCACGCAGAGAGCACTAGACCTAGGATCCTGTTAATATTGATATCGAGTTGATATAATAAAAATATCTTACCTAGTCGCTATGATAAACGCGTGATATACTTTCGCTGTTAAAGAAACTACATTCTTTCTTTATTTCTTACTCGCCCTTCCCCGTAATAAAAGGACTAATAGATTCCATCTTTCGAACTCATGTTATATATGATAGCCCTATAAAGCAAAGATTTGATCATCTCGACGCCCTCTTTTGGTAGCTGCTTTATTTCTTAGTCCTAATCCCATTTCCCATTCTTAATTATCAGCAATTGCAAGAAAGATTTCTTATATTGCTTGATGTACCTGAGCCCTTTCAGTGTGCAACCTGCACTATCCTCCCCTTCGACTACGAGGTTATACCATATATGGCTATATAAATATTTACACTGATTTTCTTATATTTATATTATATTTAACTTTTCTAGCAAAACACATATTTATATAATATTTATACATATTCATATAGGGGCTTAAGTAATGCCAGGCTAATTACTGCAGTAAAGTGAGAGGAATCGACTGATATAGCTATATAGCCCGAAACCTTCTCAAACGCTGCCGTTTAACCTGTTCGCTATTAGATATCACCCTCTATAGCCTCTGGATCATATGGGAGGCCTATCCCCCCTCAGCTGAGGGTCTAATATGCCCCTCTCGCAGCCAGTTGCCAATACACTTAATCTTCTCAATGCTCTTAATCAGCAATCGGAGCCTATCCCATCTAGCTGTGCGCCTAGCCCCTGAGAAGGTCCGTTCTGGCTCTGCTGATTCTGCTGGTACAGACAGGATATCAATAACCATACGGCTAAGCCGTGGGTACGCTGTACGAACGTCCTCACTACACCCATTGAAGAGGCGTAGTATCCTCTGCAAGTGCGATAGGAGCCTCTGAGATAAAGCTATCGAAGTCATCCTTGCCCCGTGCTCTCGCCATCGTCTTATTTCGCACCTCTAAGCGCATCTTCGAGAGCATCGTATCCTTCTTTTGCTTTAATAAAGTAGGCACAGCCAAGAATTGCTCTGAGAGATGTATCTCGACATTGTGATTGTATTCTTCCTTCCACAGACTACGGGCGGCGGCAAACGCGCCCTCGTGCCATTCCTCGGACCAACATTCTTCGATATAGCTCTTGCGTTTAGAAGGACCAAGAAGGAGGGCGGCGGCATATACGGGGACATCCTCGGTCATAGTGTAATACTTGTCGAGTATGAATCAGCACATATCGATAAAGTAAACTACACTATCATCGCGATTGCTCGGCTGCGAGTAGTAGGCCTAGTTAGCTGATTAGCATGCCGTATACGCTATAGATAGAGCAGGAAGATATAAAACTTAGCTATATACCTTCCACTTTTCGCAGTGCCCTAGGAGAAGGTCCAGCAGCTTAAGTGGCTGTGAGATTGATGCCATAGCGCCTTCAGCTTCTAACGTGGCCTCATAGAAAGGTTAAAGGAATTCTAGCGTTCTTTCTAGCATTTCCCAATCCCTACTGCTAAGAGTATTGCCTTCGAGATCATTATCATGTTCAGTAGTAAACTAGATAATCTATGGCTTCTTCTTAGCGTAATAGTAATCACTCTATGCCACGAGGAACATCTCGTGATATTATTGATGCCTAGTTGCTTACCTACAGCATCGTACCACTGATCGTTATGTAGAGCCGAGCTCTGTAAATAGACTGCAATCCTATGAAGTTTTGCTAGCACTGGGATGCCTTGCCAGCCAGCAAAGCGCTCATCGTTGTTTCTGGCTTGCTGATGCGTAGTTACGGCTCGATTGCCTCTCGCCTTTATAGGTTTTCTCTTGGGCTGCTCCTGCCGCTCTTCCTGCAGTTGTTGTTGCTGCGTCGTGGTGTCCGAATGTGCCGCAATCTCCTCCGGACCCAGCTCATGTAATTGCTATAAGAACTCCTCTAGCATAGTTAAGCCGGGCTCATCGGCAGAAGTTTCGAGAGCCGCTCTTAGAGCTTCTTTTGAGTGAGCGAGAAGGAATGCTTGTAAGGCGAGATTGATAATATGGCCGATGCAGCGGATTCTGCGGCGTTTATGAGGGTACTCATCCTGTACTATAATTTAGTATAGGCTACAGCAGTATTAGCAGCCAAGAGTTAAACTTGCACCTGATTCTGCCTTTAGAACCTTTAATAGCTTCTCTAAATAGGTGTAGCATTGTCGCCTATATAATAGCCGAGGTTATAGGTAGTAATATTGAACTTCCGTAGTGTACCAGTGATTAACTTAGCCTGCGTAGTACCAGAATGGCTATATTTGCACTCTGGCAGTCCTAGTAGTGCTTTCTGAAGCTTGAAGTCCTTATCGACCTATTGAATGCATACAGCAAGTACGCCATGGCGATGTGGCGATGTCTAGAGATCAGAAGATATGTGTATCTTCGACTGCGTTACTTAAAGTCTTTCGGCAAGTTGTAAGCTATATAGCGAGTAGTTCGAGTTAATATAGCCCATAGCCTGCTTTTGACCATTGATGAGAAGGTCCCCGATGACTGGATTACATGCCACAGCCAGACCTTGCAGTTCGGAGTGCTTAACTGCCGAAAAGGGCAGCCTGCACCTTGTTAGAAGCCCCATAACTGCCTTAATATAGGGCTTGCTTGTTAAAACAGTTGCGGAGAGCAGCCTGCAAAGGACGAGAGATGATATACGAATCGATAGCGCCAGATAGAACACCCAAGGTAAATGTACTAGTTAATTAAAATAGGAACAAATCACACCATTAAATCATATAAACTATGTCTAGTCCTTGCCTTCTTATACTCAACCTCTTTTAGGTCTATAGTTGCAATTTAAAAGTCTTTTTTTTTTTTTTTAAAGCGCAATACTTGGCAATATTAGAGAAGTTTAAAGTCATATAGTATTTTCTCCTAAGATATCTGATGGCCCTGAATTAAAAATGATTTTCTTCTTAGATTATATGGTTACAAGGACAAGATTTCTATGACAAGGTTTCCATGCTATTCCCGCACTATAAATCCCTCTCCTTGTGTACATCAGAATACATGGTAGCCATCCCTTCTAACTCGATGATGTGATTCCTTGCCATATCTAATACTTGTCCTCTGCTCAGAACCTGGCCAATGTTGGCTGTCGTATCCCTGTCAGCAAGGCTATGCGCCTGTGCCACTGGCAGAACTGTGAGAAGCCTCTTAAACTGCGTCTTGAGTCGGGCACGGTAGTGTTTCTCGACAAGGTTATGGATTTCTCGGGTGTGTTCTGGATTGCTGGGAGCTGTGCCACGACGCTTGCGGTTCTTGGATTTGCGCGATGCTGATCGAAGTTGGAGTTGAACGTCGGGAATATAAAGTGAAATATCCTTGCTGGGGGGCTGTTGATTCGAGGGATTGCTCGCCTCTTCGGGAGGAGTCAACGGCCCACTCATCTCCCTCCTCAGCGGTTCTGTATTGGCATCGGGGCAGATATAGTCAAGATTCATCTCAAAACTTGGCTGGCAGGCTATAGAGAGATCGGCTTCTAATAAGTCAGAAGGTCCAGATGACCCTAATGTGTTAGTAAACTACTCAGAAGCCAAATACTTATCCATGTCTGATATATGATTCTTGATAGTGGCTGTTACTATGGCCATGTAAGTAGGGGCTCTATCTGTCAGGCTAAAATCAACTCACCCTGCCCCGATGAGCAATCAGGAGGCATCTGTAAACAACTATTAGTATACTGGCCATTCAAAGTCAGATTAGGCAAACGCGTAATGCCTAGATACCCCTCTATATTACTAATTGTAACTAGTGGTCTGTAAGAAACTTACTTGAAACTGGGATTTATCATACTCTTGGACAAGGGTGTCAAGTGTACTATTAACTTCCTCAGCAGCCATTTGGGCGTTATGGCTACTGGTTTAAGTCGGCTGGGAACTTTGATGAATCGTTCAAAAGGAATATCAGATAAATTATAATGTTTTGTTATCACACTTTACGATATCATCCAGGAGCAACTGGTATTGTACAAATGAATGCTACCATTCTATCGTATGGCTTACCCTCGATGAGAATTCCCGGGCTAATAACCGACTACATATTAAGATAGTGGAGAATCGTATGTCCTATCGGCTGATGTGAGCAAGTCTAGATCAATTGTATGCCTTGACGGTCGGGCGCCTCTAAGGTTCCGGAAATTTGTCCACCCATTGATTAGTTATCAGAGTAAAGATAACCTCACGGAGGAACCAGGCTTGGCGGCTGACTCCGGGCCGGTCACCGGCTTGGTGAACCAAGCCTGGTCTGGATGGCGGTTAAGACCGGTCTATCACTTTAGCTAGAGCATGGTAAGTCAGATAGAGTATCACTAATACACCTTAAATGGGGGAGATTCTATTACAGGATGGTGCGGGTCCAGCGTCAGTAGTCTATATTGTAGTTTTAATGGTAATACCCCAAAACGGACTAAGCGTGGCGCATGCCATATGCACAGACAAAGCCGAAATCAACTCCTGCCACGTCTCAGTTATAATAGCACCTCGATGCTTCGGCGTCCGGGCTATGGAGATCCGTATCGAGACCGACTTACAATTACTTGCTTCTTATAAGGCACACCCTGAATTATCCTAATCATCTTATCCGGCCCTATACGGTGACTAAATTCCCTTGTAATCACTGTTGCTCATTCAAATGCTGTTAGTGAGTGTAAAGGGCAGGGATCGTACTAGCGTCATTGGCACACTGGGCATGTGTTGAACAGGTGCTGGGGTCTCACGTGCAAGCAGGGATACTTTAAGATTACAGCCGAAATGGTAAAACCTCTAAGGGGTAGATTTCAACAGAACACAAGATGAATACACCAATTCACATCAATGAACCGAATACACGTAATGTCTGACAGCATGCGCCATATTTAGTCCGTTTTGGGGCACTGTTAATAAAACTACAATAATAAACTACTGACGCTGGACCCGCACTACCCTATACTTGCTGCTAACCTATTAACTTTTATCGAACGTATTGGTAATAACTTTGGCAAAAACAGCTGCGCAGGCGGTGCATCTTAGCATGATATGACGAACTGGACTGCTGGAATTCGTACTGTATACGGCTTATCGCAAGGGATGCTGTGGTTCTTGGAAAGTGTCGTGAGAATTCGACCATTAAAAGCTCCTTTTCGAAACCGCCTACGTAATAATCATGTGATCGATGAAGAGGAGATGACCGGCAATATGGGACAGGCCGGATGCGCGTTAAGCTTTGCAAATGCACTTCTGGTTATCATCTGACTTGTATTGGCAAGATTCTGAATTCCTGAGCTATCAAGATTGACTATGATTACTCGGGTAGGGCCTTGAGACCGGCCCCCCTTAGCCTAACCCATTCCACACGTGGAGCCTGAGGGTCAGGCACGGGGGTATGGTGACTAGGAAAAGGGTCGGTTGACTAGGGAAATTAAGCTACCTCATTTTTATATGTGCACCCCACCAAATTAGATATACTTCCTTTGCCACGGATAACTACATGATTGTGACCGGACCAACCCCTCCATTTGCAACCCCCACCAAAAATACATATTGCCAAAACACCAAGCAACCATCACGACTATTCAGTATTTTCTTCATCCTTTAGGACAACGAACTCGCCCTAACTGACTTCGATACTTCCCCCAACGACTACTTTATCATCTTCTTCGTCAATTTATTCCTCGTCATCTTCAACGATTTCCAAGCCGTCAGCTTCTAACGGCATCTTCTTCCGATTAAAGCGGCGTTTTTCCTCATCTGCAACGAGGAATTCCAGTGCCTCCTTCACAATATTGAAGTTATAGTCAAATAGAAGAAGGAATAGGGGATTCCAGTGAAATCTGAAGACCTTAATGATTTCCTGACTTCCTGATTCCACTGCCTGCTTTGCTCTCTCCTTGGATTGCTTCATTTTATCGTCAAGCTCGCGGTGAAGCCGGTATCTTAAGCCTAGCAACGCGGTTGACTTCAGAAACTCTTGGTGTTGTGACTTTATATAGAGATCACCTGCTGTGAATAGCTTCTTCTTCTGAGAATAGCTCGGCTGGCTGCTATGAAGGTCAGCAACCCGTAATAGCTTTAGACTTATTCTCAATTGCTTCCTGACTGCTGCAATCCATCGTCGTAGATAGATGACTTCGTCTTTTACTTCCTTATTGTGGAGGCGCGATTCCTCTGCTGCCTGACCGGGCAGTCGGTTATGCTGATCCTTTGCGACGCGAAGTCTGGCATCATAGACAGTAATTGGCCCGTAATTTGCTATAATCGCTGTCCCCTGATCCCGGGCAGAGCGTCTAAGGTTCTTCTCCTTAAGCAGGCGCATCTCCTGTGTCGCTGTAATGCCATTTAAAGCGAGAGTTGAGTGTGCCTTTCGCACCTTCTCATTAATATGTGACACTGAGGGAGTCAGGGGCGTGCCCGAGGCCACTGAGCATTCGATCCTGAGGGCCACATATTCCTCGTACTGACGGATCTTCCGGTCTGACCTGATACAGAAGGTGTCAATCGAGCTCTATCTTCCAGGGACTAATCTGACTGTAGATGAGTGTATGGTGCCGTTTACAGCCAGATCAAAAGAGACAACGCTCGTCAAGGGAAAGCCCACGCCGGTGGGCTTCAAAGTCTGGGTTATCGCCCAACAGGGCTTCTTTCTGCGGTGGCTTTGGCACGTGAAGTCATCACCATATTATATGGTGGGGAATCTATCTACATCTATCTACCGACACCGAAGGTAGATAGATATAGATGCTTAGTCATAAAACGGAATGTAGATAGGTAGAGGTAGGCTACATGTAGATATACATAGATGCTTCTATCTACCACTCTAAATATGATATGCACTAGCCACTAAGTAACTACCCCGGCCACTTCGCTACTCGTCTCCTTTAGCAGCCCTTCATATCTTTCTAGAAGTTCTGCCTTCAGCCATGACCTAACCATTTGAGTAAACTGCAATTGTCCTCGCGTCCAAACGAGTCCGCTGAGGAGAGACCATATTACCAGCGGAGGGAAGCGCTCTCTCATATTCGGCAGCTATTACAGGGACTGGTAAGACATCAACCGCCATTTTCGCTACACGAGGATACTCAAACCGCTTGGCAGACCAGTATTCAAGCGGATTACCGTGCTTTGAAAATGTGCCCTGCTTTGTAGATTGCCACCTTTCGAACTCATCGGCGACTGATTCTTCTTCAGAGTTCGGATACGACATAAGCTCGTCTTTGAATAAGTCAAAGGGATTGTATTCCTGTGCCCTCACGGCTACAGGAAGATTGCTGTCAGCGATCTCCCACTGGGCGGGAAGATCCCTATACTCTTCCTCCCAAAGCTCTTGGATGAGATGTCGAGCCTTATCAATCTAACCCTCCCTTCTGCTGTACTCCCTTGTCAAGAATGCCTATTATATTCTAGGATAAAGGACAGTAACTGCGTAATAAATCGGTGTTTCATCGAGCTTGGTGTAATATTTATTAGGTTTGGCCCACGCAGAGTTGATACAGGCAGAAAGATAGCTGGACTCTGGCCGATATGCCGACTCTGTCTTGGCCCTCTCTAATGTTAATAAGAGGAACTCGTATGCAATGGCGACCTGCCAAACCATACCGTAGTGTGCTTTCTCTACTTTCTGTCTTCATCTTGGCGTCTATCTACATTTCGCCTACATATCCGACGGTAAGATAGATAGATAGATGACCCACATGGCCCCCTGGTAGATAGATAGATGTAGATCTACATCTATCTACATCTACATTTCGTCTATATTGGTAGATAGATTCCCCACCCTGACGGTGGGCATGAGTATGAGCATCAGTTCGTACCTTGAAAATTAGAGCTTGAGGAAGCAAGCAAAGGAGGTGCAGAAAAAACGCCAAGTGAAACGAGGAATGAGCCCTGCAAGACAGGGCATGCGGCTGAGTGAGACCACTCTGCTCTAGCCGCGATGGCGTCACGGCAGCCCAACAGCATCCCACCATTGACCACCAGGAAAAAGCTAGACAAGTTTGATGATTATGGTGATGATCATCACGGGAAAGATAACGTGAATATGAGTTAATTTCTACAGCTGACATATCGGATATTTAGGGGAAGGAAGAAACTGCAACACAAGCTCAAGCTCAAGAAAGAGCAGGTTTTAAAGAAACAAGAATTAAAGGTAGACTCATCAAGGCGCTAGGAATAGATAATTCAAGACGTAGGATCAGTTACAGATACAAACCCATCAAGGCTACGTCAAGTAGCCGTACACCTAAAATAGTTAGCAAGGATACCCGCTGAAGTACCAGCACATGTCCGCGCATTTGCGACGGCGCACATGCTAACGTTAGCAGGAGCTGCCAAAGTAACGTAGTTAGCGATGACGAAAAAGCCGCGACTAGTTGGATGTCGATATTGATGACAAGGCCCCAAAAGATAGGTTACTTTCCGGGTTTGTGAGGTACGTTTACCCCTAACACATTTTAGACTCTTGGGTAACTTTACAGAGGAATCTATGATATATAAATGATCAAGTACGGACGACTTCTTAATTACTACCTACGCCCGCCCGTCGACTTGGTCTGCTAGTGGGGTCACACCTCCTCCTCCTCCTCCTCCTCCTCTTCTTCATACCACTCACGCACACACTCACAATGCTTCCCTAATCCCACTTACAGCTGCCTTATCTCCCCACCTGTCTCCTTTTTAGCCTCTGCAGGGTCCCTTCGATTGCTACCATCCCAGTTTCTTTCTTCTTCTCGTCCTCCCATTTCTGTCACCACTACCACCACTGTCTACTTCTACCTGAGACTGTCTCACCTCGAGGTCCATTTTGCGATTTTCTCGTACCTGACTTCGAATCCAACCTTACCTGCTCGTCATTCAGTCGTCATCTCAACTTAGCACCTGACGCGACTTAACCGACTTAGCCATTAAGTTTATCTCTAACGCTACCGCCTCATATCATTCGCACTTACACCGGCTCTTGGTCGATCATCTACAACCATCACCATGTCTTCTCCTCAGGTCAATGCCGAAATAAGCGCTGCTCAGTACTCCGCTTTTATCCAGGTATTTAAAACCTTACGCTTTCTTTCTACAACATGAACTGACCCCCTCATAGCATCTACTCAACTACCCAGTTATCAACGACGGCATCCATGCCTTCAAGTCCAATAAATACGGCCGGCGCTCCATCAAGCTCGGCGATGCCGCTTATCAGACTTTCGCCGCTCCCACTATTCCCTACTTCTTCAAGCCGTGCCAGTACGTCTCGCCGTACGTCCAAAAGGTCGACTCGCTAGGTGGCAATGCCCTCGACCGCATCGATAAACGATTTCCCGTCGTCAAGAAGCCCACTGAGGAGCTTTACCGAGATACGAGGGTTCTTATTTTCCTCCCATACCACAAGGGTCTCGAGGGCAAGGATCACGTCTTCCAGGTCTACAGCTCGGAAGCTAAGAAGAACGAGCAAGCAGGCCTTGTCGCCCACGGAAAGGCTGCAACTACCACCGTCCTTGTCGTTAGCAACGAGACCCTCTCGTGGATCAGCTCCTTCTTGCACCAGAAGAAGGCCGAGATTACCAACACGGTCAATGAGAAGATCAACCAGTAAAAGGTGCTATTATGTCCATGGCACCACGTGGTGACCACTCTAGCTAAATCACAGCTAAATCATCCCTCTACTTCCTCCCTTCCTTTTTTGTCAGGAATT
>NC_030991.1:1006836-1014850 GCF_000149955.1 Fusarium oxysporum f. sp. lycopersici 4287
CAGTGAATAAAATGCTACTGCTAGGATGAAGATGGCGACCATGATGACTGCGAATGGCAAGTCCGTGCCTAGAGGCAAGTGATCACTAGCCGGGTCGCATGTGACTGTAGGATTAACGACAATCATGGTAAAGATGGCTGGTTTTCCGGGATAATTAAACTCTGAATGCAATAAATCTAATGGCGGGTTCACTTAGTCTGATTATATACAGCATAAAGCGGAGATATCCCTCATCTCGTCCTCCCAAACAAGAAATGCCTCATCAATCCCTCCAGCTCATCCTTAGGGCCTCTTCCGCTGCACCACTTCCGCCGCACCCTCGGTCACGCTGTCGAGCCTCTCTATTGTCTCGAACGCCGCTACTCCTGTCACGTTTACGAGTGTGCTCGTGACAAACTCAACAACGGGCGTGGTCTGGTCGGAAGTGGTGTTTCTGTGGATTTAGATGGGTGGTTTGTTGGTCTGAGAGTAGGGGTCTTGCATATACTCTTGGTTAGATTATTAGGTTTATCTGGCACAATAAAACAAGTTCCACCCACCAAAAGACGCTAAGTAACACAAACCTGTCGCCTACACACCTCCATTGGATTAATTTTCCCACGACATTCGCCTCCTTCGCCCATGATGACGTCTCTGGGTAGTACTCATCAGCAGCGTGGTATTCATTTTTGAGAATATCTCCAACCAGCCTCTCGTCCCTGGAGTGCTTCTTGCTATTGAGTATTGACTACGCCCTTGGGCCACCTACTCGTTTTCCCCACACCCGAGCCCATACCGCCGAGCAGCTTGCTCCAACTGTAGCTCATTATTGTGTGCCTCAAATGAACTCTGAGACGCTTGAGGTGCGACTGATTCCATCGAGACGGAGCTGATTAAGAGTGCAAGAAGCTATAATGGAGGGGGAACCTTCACATAATAATGGGCGCCAGGCACCATGACGGAGGCCATGGGGTAAGCTTGACCCTGCGCAAACAGGAGCTGCGCTGTACTGTCAGGAACAGACGAGGCTCGCTCTGCCGCAACAGTATCGGTGCCTCTAGGCAGGCTGGTAAACCTATTTACTAATAACCTGCATGATAATTGTGTGTCGCAAAATTCTCTCACCTTACACCCCCACTATCTAAACACAAAATTCTCAACCACCAGGCATGCCAAAGCCTAATACTGAAGGTAGAGTCCTTCTTGCGCTTGACGCCCTTCAAGAGGACCCAGAACTACGTGCCCGATGCGCCGCAGAAATGTATCAGGTTCATTCTCGTACCTTGCAACGCTGTCGAAAAATCACTTGATCCCAACGCATTTGGACCCCAAAACAGCGGAAGCTGTCTGATCTAGAAGAAGATATATTAGTTCGGTTTATTCTTACGCCAGGTTCGTAAGGGTTTCCCTTGCGACTGTCTTATGTTGAAGCACTGGCCAATCGTCTCCTCGCTGACCGCGAGGCGTTACCTACTGGCATGCGCTAGGCCTCTAACCTCGTCAAGCCATAACCAGAGCTAACAGCGCGTCTTTTTCGGAGATAAATACAGAAGAGCTAAGTGCAAAGATTCAGAAGATATTTAGGGCTAGTTTATGCTTATACAAAATAGTACCACTAAGTATATCTATTACCTCAAAGTTCGATGTTTATAACTTTAATAAGACTGGCTTAATAATAAAGGCTATCTCAATAGGTATAGTTATTATAAGTATAGAAAGATATTCTACGGCAGAACGTAGTTAGCATGGAAACCGAGAATAGATTAACGTATATGATAAGCGAGTGTCTCACTATACTGTGCTACCTAAAACAGCTTACCCTATAACGTACATGATAAGCGAACCGTACAAAAATCTCAACCTTCTTAAGATAAATCGCCATAAAAAAACAACAATATCTCTAATCAATTGAATCTAGTTACTATACTCATTCCCAGAGGCCTCAATACCCTCCTGACAGGTTCTTGCGTTATGCCCAGTCTTGCCGCAAGTCCCACAACGTCGAACTCTCGGTCGCGCCGAACTTCCTTGACCACCACTTCTCGATAATTCGGCCAGTACCTGCGTATCTACATCTATCTGATCAATTAGATCTATCCCTTCCTGTATAGTTAAACTCCCTCTATTCTGCAGTCTAGTTCTTTTTGCCCTGCGCCGCCGGGAAAGTATCTCATTTGCCTGTTCAAGATCTCTAACCCTAGCCTTTAGTAAGGCATTCTCATGCATAATTGCTGTTGTTCCCTTTGCGAGAGACTTCAAAGCTCCTAGAATTGACTCTGGGGAGCTACTCTTATGTAGTCTGATTCGTTTATTGAGATATTCAGACTGAGACTGGGCCTCAAGTACTGTCTTTGGGGTCTTTGAAGTCCAAGGGGTAGAAGGTTCAGCAACCTCTTCAACAGGCGTTGGAGTCCGTAGCTGTACATCAAGCTTTGAGATCACACTTTCCGGGTTAAAAGGAAAAAGCCCAGCTCCTTTAAAACCTCCCTTGATATTCTTTTCTGTTATAGTGGCCTGAAAAGCGGCGTAAAAGGCCGGGAAGAACTCGGTCTTGGAAATATGGGTTATAGAGCATCTGATCAGATGCTCTATTTCTCGACCATAGGCCTTCTTAAGCGGCCCAAAGCACCCGACGTCAAGGGGCTGAAGCAGGTGGGAAGAATGAGGTGGCATACAGAGCGTAATGATATTATTCTCCTCACAGTATATCTCAAAGTCAGCTGAGTGGTGACTTTCGTGACCATCAAGGATCAGAAGACGATAGGCACCAACTGATCGGTCAGTTGTACATCGATCAAAGTGCTTTAGCCACTCAAGGCCCGTCTTGTTATCCGTCCATCCATTTTGGGTCGTAGTAATAGCCCAAGTGGCCGGGAGGCTGCTTTCTCGGTACCAATTGGCAAGGTGATATTGGCCTGTGACCACGATAAATGGATCGATTGCCCGACCTTCTGCATTAATCGCTTGGATTGCCGTAACCCATTCCCGATTTCCAGGCTGGACTGATTTTGGTCTTCCACGCCTCTCCGAGCCTGTAACAACTATGCCGCTTGAGATCATACCTATCATAAAGCCGGTCTCATCAAAGTTCCAGATATCATCTGATCGGATACCATACTTCGCGATTGTGTTCTGTACAAGCCTGAACCAATCGCGAATAACAGTCGGGTCTTCACATTTGGCTCTCTGATAGTCATATCTCCGCTGAAATCGCATCTTGAGGTCTGGTTGCCGCCTAATGAAATTGATAGCCCAGCGCTTGCCGACTGGTGATGCATCGCGGTCAGCAAGCAGTCGGTTTGCCATTTCTTTAACACCACGCAGTCGGGGAGGGAATCCTCGTAAATCTAGGTTAAGAATATACTGAACTATAGTATATTCCTCCAGATCACTCAATTTCCGACAGTTAGGGATTATATCAGCCCGGGATTGTATGCCGTTTATTCTGCTAACAAGTGTCATATGGGGGACGTCATATAGTTTTGCGGCTCGTCGCAGACTTAATTTAGGGTCTGCCTGATAGGCCTGAAGTGCAAGTTGAATACGAGCTTCTTTTTGAGTAGGATTCATATTAAATAGTTAAGAATAATTGATCAGATAGTGTTAATGTAGGTTGAGGGATTTTTGTACGGTTCGCTTATCTGTACGGTTCGCTTATCATGTATGTTAGCACTTTTTTAGCTATAATAAAATCATAGAAAATATTAAAAACTATAGTTTAAGTAGTATAACTTTTAAAACTAAGATGCTATTTTTTAGACTTTTTTTAATATTATATTATATACAAAACCTGTTAAAATATAGTATAAATAGATTTTCTTTAATAACTCTATAAATAATTTAGCTATAATTCTCTTATGAAGTATATAGCTTTCTTATATAGTTAAAAGTAAGTTATACAGCTTTTAGCTTTTTTAGACTTAGCCTGAATTCTATATAAGCTTTAAAAAGTCAGCTTTTTAGGTGTAAAGTGAGGTGAGACACTCGCTTATCATGTACGTTATCAGACGTACAGGCGTTGTATTTGAATTGATTGATCTGATTGATATATCTGATTGTTAATCTGATCTGACGGCAGCCCTGGAATGCTGCAACCTTCATGCTGGTCATGAATCTCGTCACAGGCTTACTGAGTGCCATCGTGACTCCAAAATTGGGGCATCTATCAGACCGATGTGGTAGGACGCGATTGATAGCTTTGGCTTCCTGTGGTGGTTTAGTTGCTGAATTCATAACCATCTTGGTGGCCAGAATTCCCCAAGTTATTGACTATCGGTGGCTAGTACTGGGAAGCGTGTTTGATGGGTTGACCGGCTCTTTTACAGCTGGAAGCATCCTCCACCAGTCATATATTAGCCGATTGGCAACGCCGCCCTCCAAACGTGCAGCGTCTATAGGCTACATGCATGCATGTCTGTTCACCGGCCTGGCATTCGGCCCCCTTTTGGCCCGGATACTTTGTCAAGTGGAACTGGCAGCCTCGTGTCCATCTTCTATGTGGTTCTGGGTTGCCACAGTATGTTTGTGATCGTAATTGGGTTCATCGTTCCTGAATCTCTATCCAAGAAGAAGCAGCTGCTTGCTCGGGAGAAGTGGGACAAGGAACAAGAGTTGGGGGCCCAGACCAGGAGGTCTCTGTTATCCACTATCCAGACGGCTAATCCATTCGAGCCTCTCAAGGCCCTCAGCCCCATGGGCCCTGGAACTTCGCCTGCCCTTCGCCGAAACCTGGTTGCTCTGGCTCTCAACGATATCATCATTTTTGTAATCTCCCAAGCTGCTGGTGCGGTCATTATTTTGTACAGCGAGTACATGTATGGCTGGGGCAACTTTGAGAGCTCTCGATTCGTGTCCGTTTTGTCGCTAGTTCGGGTAATGGCTCTGATGGGCATCTTCCCAATCATCAAATATTTTGGGCGTGTTCGTCCAGCTGCTCGGAGACGACGAGAGTCTCTCATCGTGCCCGCAGAGAAGCATTATGGAGCAGACAACCTCGACATTTGGGTCCTTCGGGCTGCCCTGACGTCAGATATCCTAGGTAGCATTGGATACAGTCTGGCACACTCTGTAGAGGCTTTTTTCATTAGCGGCATAGTCACAGCAATGGGAGACTTGGCAGTGCCACTATCCAAGCTATTGCAACCAAACACGTTCCCTCGAATCGTGTAGGACAGCTCTTGGGTGCGGTTGGCATGCTGCTTGCCCTTTCCAGGATTCTTGGACCGCTCTTGTTTAACGGCATCTACGCCGCTACTGTAGGAACGTTTCCACAGGCCATCTTTGTCCTACTGGCAAGCTTGTATGGCATCAGCTTCCTCGCGAGTTTCGCAGTCCGGCCACACGGTGAGTTGCTCCGGTTGCCCCGAGGATTCATATATGCTAACGGGATGTGTGAGTTCATTGGGAGGATGAACATGAGGAGACAAGGCCACTTCACCCTGGACAACAGGTATACAGCGCCAGCACGAACACGGACCCTATTGATGAGAACGGGGTGCGTGTCCAATAGGTCTATGATAGGGCTTTCAGCCCATAGTCAAAACCAACCATTCAGGAAATGCTCATGTGCGACGGGCGTAAATTCGTACCCAGCTCGATAACTCCGCCGCGATTGACCATGTCGATCAGGCCTTGAAATGATCGTTATGAAGCCTTCAGCGATGCTCCCTTTGGTTCTTATATCGGTTCTAACTGGAGCTATGGAGTTCAAGAAAATGATTATTCATGAAAAACATATCAAACAGGAACGTTCAAGCGAGAGCCTGCCGAGTACCGTGGCCTTGTTCGTTGGCGGCTCCTTTCTCCGGCGGTCACATTTTTTTGTTGGCTTTTGTCAGGCAGTACGTGTATTGGATCCATTGATGCAAGATCAATGTAGTTGTGCTGTGTGTGTCTCGGGAAGTGTCTCTGCCCCTGAAGGATTTACTTTATCCACAAGCAATGTTGAATTCTTTGACCCTCATATGCCTGTTCAACACCATTAAACATAGTTTATAGGAATAACAAGAGGCACTATTCTTCCACGCCATTTCGCTCACCTATAGCGGAAGACACCATATTAGTAAGGGAGGTATAGCCAAAGGCCCCAAGAGTTCTCATCTGGCCATCAGAGGTGACTAATACGATGCATGAAATGCATGGGCTTTATGCTCGCTAGATACCGACAGAATCCGGCCCCCTCAAGTAGCTACATTGTATCCATTTTAAAACTAGTATTAGTCCCCAAATCGTTAAGCTATTTGCATACGATGGGCAGCATTTATCAATACCGCTTCTAAGGGTCAATTGAATAGCCCAGTGTCTGTCGCATCGACAACGGGCCAATGTCCAACTCATCGCACCACATGCCAAGCACCACCTCTGTCGCACTAGGAGCTCGTTAATTCATCGCCTTTGAAGAGCTTCTGTCACACCATCTCACTGAGGCCGCTCTGGCACATGGGCTGTATTACCAAGAACAATCAAAACTCGGATGAAGCAGATTGTGAAGAAAACTTCGTAATAGTTGACGAATACGATCCGATCCAAGAACATATGAATCAGACTAACTTCAGCTATTCACTTAGAAATCAAGAGCTTCAAGGCATAGCCAAAATCTATCGACAATTGTGGCAAGAAAACATATGTCTACATGGGCCGGCAAGTAAATGTAAAATAGTGGTTAAGGAGAGACAAGCGGGAACTTCGGGGACAGCTTGTCATCGTCTTTGACGTTGGCGAAGTGGGTCACCGCGGCTGTCCGCCGGACTCCGCTAGCCGGGCATTGGTCCTTTAGACGACTACAACTGCGTAGGACATAATCAAAGAAATCAACTCATATCAATTATTTTGAGAATTTTCTTGAAATCGCCATTTATGATATAAGATTCACTGATCCGCTCGTCTGTTTGATATACTCGCTTATAAAGGACGTTATAAGTATTTTCTTTACGATCAACCTTCGTTCATGAGTCTGCGGCTCTTCTTCAACCCATTAAATGGATGTTGTTCAAGACGAACACTATGGTCTGGAAGGGCTCATTCTTGTTCTTGTCTTTGTAGGTGAATCGCACGGTGGACCCGCTAAACCCTGGACGAATCAACAACACAAGCACTAGAACCGACAGATTACTTGATAGTGTGGCACACCGTCGCGAGGTTCAAGAGCAATGTTTCGATTACTAACTACTACGGTACTTGGCATCCAACCCCCAACTTTCACAAGACATTTGGGTCTAATTTCTCTCTTAACTTCCATTAGAAATGGCCAAAGGTACACTCTTCCCTTTTATTCCGAGCTGCACCTACGCTTGCTAGTAAAATCGGAGATATCCATCCCTAAGACGACGGATATCCCAAACCTCCCAGTCTTGCCGTATACTGCCCATCTGATCAACCAAACAACCTGCAACCTGAAGTTTCCCCCGGACCCGATTAATAATATAAAGAATCATGCGCACCACTTCTTTGCTCAATTCGCGTCAGTGCCAGTTAGGGCTCGATTATTTAAAGTAGCTTGCTATTGACCTTGCTTACACGAATGGCTTATGTCGCTTAGTTCCTTCGAATGTATTATTGAAAATCTGACAACCGGAAGTCTCATGGTCCTGTAGCTTGCTACTTTAGAATTGTTGGGCGTGAAACGCGCTAATAATCATTGCCAGGAGATCCAGCCCGATTATCGGCAACACACCACTTGCCTCAACCGCAAGGAGTTTTCACAGCGTGTCCCAAGCATTGTCATCCAATTCCATCAGTTCATTCTCGCTTAAGGCCTCCACATTCGTATACTCTCGGAACAACGCTATGTTCTCAAACCTCTCAGCCAGGCTCTCCACGCTTGCCTCCGTAGGATCCGTCATGGCAAGATTCAAGTCAGCCATGAACGTGGCCCGAATGCCCTCTGATGGATGGGTAACCGGGTTCTCTTCAAACTGCTCCATCAATCGTCGCGCTTCGCTTGCTGACAGATTGCCTTGCTGCAGTGCCATGGACAGGATGCTCCGACCGATGGCCTCTGCAAAACGATATGCCTTGTGTAGATCCCCGTACCACT
>NC_030991.1:1017121-1018082 GCF_000149955.1 Fusarium oxysporum f. sp. lycopersici 4287
AGTACGTTCATGCTTTTTAAACGTAGACACACCCTGAAGAAACATCATTACCAGCGAGAACGAAATTTTTGAAATACCAGCCACTTGCAGAATATGAGCTATATGACAAACGGTGTGGCGTAAGATCATTCTGAAGGTGTCAGCATAAACTTTCCGGATCAGATCACACCCGGCCAAAGCCGATGGCGCCAAAGTCACCCCAGTCAAAATACTAACCAGATGCTGGTATTCGCTCGAAGCTACGCCTCACCCTAAATCCAGATTTCTGATGTCATGCTTTTCGGTAAGTTAGAGCAGGTGATATTAAGGAATCGCTAATAATCATGGCGATGGCGAATAATATCACACTAAATCCCAAAGATTAGCCCCGGATATATCTAATCAGAGGAATAACATACGCATGTTACGTCATGATCACAATCATTCCTCTGTACTTTTGACGTCCAACTTGAATGCAAATCCATAGACTCGATTGCCCTAGGCAAATGTCGCATAAAATATTATAGCAGTTCGTGCATTATTTCGTCTCCAATACGATCCTCTGCAAGCAGCTCAGTAGGACGTTGAGGTGGAATGCTCCGGAAGGACTCTGCAATGCGCTCTGATGTATCACCATAGCTGCCATTATTATTCCGACATGGGCTAATCCCTTTGAGCCCATTTTGCTTAGTCAGAAGGTTAGTACGTGCGGGGTACCAGAAGTTCGCAAGATATTTGCCAAGTCTGTAAGGTAGCTCTTTGTAACAATCAAAACTGCTGGGACTTTTACCATTATATAAATTAGTATTAGGGAGAAAGTACCGTTAGTTTAATTCATTTTGATTGGTCCTACACCCCTGTCGTGACCCCGCTGAAGGGCTGTACCGCCCAAAGGGATAGTGCTTATGCTATGGTTCACGACCCGAGAGCTGTGGCGAGTCAAGTTATTCACAGCTCTTTGTGCCTCGTTTGCAATATTGTT
>NC_030991.1:1022765-1024166 GCF_000149955.1 Fusarium oxysporum f. sp. lycopersici 4287
ATGGCCCCGACGATGGACTACGCTTCGAACGTTTGGTCCCACCGATGCGAGTGGAAGGAAGACCAGGTGGCTGAACGAGGCACAGATAATGGGTGCGCAAGCCATCACAGGAGCCTTCAAGACGGTTTCGATGGCAGTGACGGAAGCTGAAGCTGGTATTCTACCCATCGGTGAACGCCACGCGCAGGCCGGCACACGGCTCTACGTCAACATGCAAACACTGCCGAAGGTGCACCCGCTGGCGACACTTAGGGTGAGGGAGACACGGAGGTATATGTCGCCGTTGGCGAAACTAGCACTCGCCCACGATGGCGCAATAGAACGGATGGAAACGATCGAGCCGTATGCACTACCACCGTGGCATAGACACATGGTGGTGGAATACGATTCAGACAAGGAGGCAGCGGCATATGTAGATACAGGTGACGGCGTGACCGAGACCAGCAACATGAGACAAGTGCTCATCGCAACGAGCGCCTCTGCGAGAAACGAACTAGTCGGCATGGGCGGCATTGTGCACAACACCGCCAGCGGAGGAGCGAATGATAATATTGTAGCAAAGTATTCCGCCACTCTTGGCCCGAGAGACGAGCAAAACGCATACATGTCGTGGGCCCTATGAGGCGTATCCTCCCGGGCGGAATAAATTCATTCATTCATTCATTCATTCATTCATTCATTCATAAGAGATAACTTGAGACAAAAATCAGCATATTTTTGCTGCTGCTCAACACATTTTACTTTAACTCTTTAAGCACGCTCAGTGCGACACCAAGTTTTGGTCAGCCAATCAAATAACGTGTGTGACTGTACCCTCATGCATCATCAGATCACGAAGTAAAGGGGGGGAATTTTACTCACGGCAATATCCGCTGAACTAACACCACTAGCTCTGATACACCGGCTTCTAAACTGGTGATATCGAAAAGTAGGTTCAATTAGTCCACGGGTAAGATGTATGTAGAAGGGGCTATGATAGCAGTGACGCGTAGTGCGGGCAATTTGCTAGTCAGCAACAAACAAAAGTATCGTCATATTTCTCGCACTAACCTTCTCGACAGGATGTAAAGCCCGATGGTAAATTTTGGGTGTTGAACTTATGCATAAAGCTAACCGAGGTCTGATAAATATCGGGTGTACGGCAAACAAGATGAGCCGCGAATGCAGCCATTTCTGCTGAAACATGTGGCGCATCCAGCACCATGACACTGTCTCTAAAAATTCCCTGTCCAGTCTATGATTAATTTCAAGGCCGCGTAAGTCTTTCCCTCTAGCATACCACCAAGAGGCTTAAAATGGAGCAACTTCCGATCATTGACGCCAAGACTGGGGGATCTCTTGGCAACGATCTCTGTGCATGGGCATGATCCGACCCTAAAATGCTCCTACTGTAGTAGTCGG
>NC_030991.1:1024665-1026751 GCF_000149955.1 Fusarium oxysporum f. sp. lycopersici 4287
TTGCTAGTCAAATTGGCCAGAAATGAAGCTTAAAGAGCGTTAAACCAAAGGAGTTCATGATGGTCTATCGAGTATCAGCACAGTATACCTTCTCAACACATTAGTCACTCATTGCCACAATTAGCCTTTGAGACATTCATGATCCATTGACATGAAGCTCACCCCGACAAAAGCCATTGTTGGCGCTCTAGCGCTAAGTAAGACCCCCTGACTGCTCAAAAAATGCAGCATTAGGCAGGATCTCATAAACCTTCTTATCTAGTCGCTGGAAAGACATCAGCATCTCCAGTGTCCTACTGCGATGGAGATTCTAGCAAGATTTGTTACAGCTGGGGCGTGCCATCTTCAACAGCCACGTCAAGCTCTGACACGTTATTCCTACGACTCGAAGCTCCCACCGATTACCAATGGATCGCCCTCGGAACCGGAGACCGCATGAGCGGCTCTACAATGTTCGTCGTTTATCAAGACGGTTCTGGGAATGTTACCTTGAGCACGAGAAAGGGGCATGGCCATAATATGCCTGAGTATAGCCGCATGAGTTCTGTCAAGCTTCTTGAAGGAAGCGGCGTCTCGAATAAAACGATGGTGGCAAATATAGAATGTGGTGACCTAGGTACTTTGGACTTGAAAGGGTCTAGTGACTGGATCAGTGCTTGGAGGACTGGTAGTGCTTTGGACACGACCGATGTCAGTGCTGTCTTCGACGAGCACGACGGCACCGACGGTTTCTCAGTCGACCTTTCAAAAGCATTCATAACTTCGAACAGCAACCCTTTTACCAACAAGTCGAATACTCAGCCTAGCTCAGGCTCCAGCAACGACGCTGTTGCCGGTGGCGGTGGTGGTGAGGACCATACTGGCACGATTCATGGTGTCATTATGTCCGTCGTTTTCCTACTAGGATTTCCCATCGGTTCCCTATTGATGCCGTTGCTGGGGAAGTGGCTTGTTCATGCTTCATGGCAGATAATTATGTTTATCGGCATGTGGGTTGGCTTTGGTGTCGGCAAGATTGCTGCCGACCGCGGCGGAGACGTATGTATTCCAACAATTGTTCTTTGAACGACAACACTTGCTAACTCGTGTTTAGTGGTTCACCGAACCTCATGTCCAGCTCGGCACCATTGTATGCATCCTCATGATTATACAGCCAATCCTAGGATGGTGGCATCACCAGAACTACCTCAGATACGAACGACGAACCGCCATTAGCCACGCCCATCTCTGGTACGGCCGGGCTTTGATGATAATTGGGATCCTTAATGCTGGGATTGGTCTGCAGTTATCAGGTGCTTCTACGGGTCTGATCATTGCCTATGCTGTTGTCAGTGTCATTGTATTTGCAATGTATACTGCGGGTTCTGTTCGCAAGATGATTAGAATGCGGAGGAAGGAAAGCCGTCTGATGTCTGATGTTTCTAGTAGCGCACTAGAGCTGACGTAATTTGTGTTGAAGGAGTCGTGGTTGAGACTTGGGAGTTATGGGCTTGACGAAAGAACTAGCGAATAATCTAGAATAGACGGGCCGAATACAATAATCGCTGCTATGCACTTATACCAGTCTACAGTCACCACTGGGTGGAATGTCATGCACCTCAGCGAAAGGATCATCGCACGCATCATCCACTCTCATGAACTCAATCGTCCCCTGAAGGTCCTTTGCATAAGTCGCGCCATAAATCTCTTCAATAAAGGCGAAGATTAGATCCAAGCCAGAAGTAACCTGCCCCAGCCTTGTTAGCATATCCATTATGTCAAAAGCTCTAGAGGGGAATACTCACACCCGACGATGTCCACACGTTTCCATCGACATTCCATCTTGCTGACGAAACCCACTTGACATCTGGTCCCATCGCTGTAACTGTCTTCCAAGCTTTCTTATTGGTCGTTGCCCGTTGCCCGTTGCCCGTTTCCCATCCAATACCCCAGCCCTAAACGAAATGAATGAATTTATTACGCCCGGGAGGATACGCCTCATAGGGCCATCTCGTTACATTGTTCTCCCCACATTTTACCCTTAACATCCTTAACCTCTCCAGTCCTTACACCTTGCCACTTTTCCCAGCCTCGCTTGTCCCTGTGA
>NC_030991.1:1027484-1036542 GCF_000149955.1 Fusarium oxysporum f. sp. lycopersici 4287
CGCAATCCCAACGCTGTGCGTCTACATCGTCGTAGATATGGCAATTCGGCTACGATGTCGAGAAGAGCGATGACGATACAAAGCGGCGATGGGTTTGCAAGGTCTGTGTTGACAGTCGCAGGCCAAACCCTCATTCGGCGGCCTCGAGTGGTACGCAGAACGCGGAGATCCATCTCTGGAATGACCACAAGGTCTGTGACCCTTCTGGAAGACGGAAGCCGCCTAGCAAAGCAAAGGAGAAGACACCATCGAGGAATATCGCCGAGATAATGAAGTTAAATACCCGTGATGCGCGAGAGCAGCAGATTGCAAACCAGATCATTGGCCGTTTTGACCGGCTAGTCTTTCAGCTTTTGGTAGTCTCGTGGATCATCAACAGCAACTCTTCTTTCCAACGAAGTGAAGATCCATATCTCCGCGCCGCTTTCGAATATCTCAATCCACTCGTGAAGACAACCGAAGCGCATATTACGCACAATACCGTCCGCAGGCGTATTCTTCAGGTATACGAGGAAAACAAGGCTGAGATCAAGCGAGCATTAGCGACAGCTCCAGGGTTACTTCATATTGCGTTCGATGGTTGGAGGTCCAATAATCGCCACGCTTTATATGGAATCTGTTGCTACTTTCTTAACACCCTTGGCCAGCCAGGAAAGCTTATGCTTGGCCTTCCTGAGCTTGTTGACCGCCATTCTGGTGACAATATCGCCACCCACGTAGTCAAGGTCCTTTGAAGCTACGGCATAACCTATAAGGTGGGATATTTCACACTTAATAACGCCAGCAATAACGACACGGCGATGGAAGAAATTGGGAAGGCGCTCGGTTTTGAGGGTAAAACTCGGCGATTACGCTGCTTTGGCCATATCCTTAATCTCGCTGTTAAAGCACTTCTTTTTGGCCATTATTCCGAGGCCTTCGAGGACGATATCCAAGGGAACGAGACCCTTGATGCGAAGGCCTACGAGCTATAGAGACGGAAAGGACCAGTTGGGAAACTTTATAACCTCATCTTCTGGATCCACCGCTCAGACTCGCTTACCAATCTCCTCCGGTCTCTTCAGCTTACCGCATACAGCAAGTCTGACGATCCGGTGACTCGAGCGAAGAAACCTCTAGATGTTATCATTGATGTGGTTACCCGTTGGCTTTCCACCTTTTATATAATTCGGCGTGCCCTTCTCCTGAAGGACTTCCTTAAGGACCTTTGGTATGAGCAGAAGAGCGAGTAGGAGGGGTTGGTATTGAGGGGAAAGAAGTCAAGCAGCGAGATGCCGCTCTGCCTCAGGGACGAGAACAAACTCGAGGAGAAGGACTAGGCTATTATTTCCTTATTTAACGAGGTCCTTCAATACTTCGAGCACGTCTTGATTACTCTCGAAGGCGACGGTCAGCAGCGTAAGCGGAAGGAAGGATACATTGGGGCATATAGGTGTCCGTGGGATACCCTGCTTGGCTATGAATATCTCCTTGGCAAAATAGAGGTATATAAGACTGCTGCCCATTAATATCCCGATCCCAAGCACTTCAGGGTTAAAATTAACCTCTGTTGGAAAAAGCTTGACAAGTATTACTCGCGGCTTGAGGAGACGCTGGTTTATTATGCCGCCATTGCACTTAACCTAGCGTATCGTTGGGGATATTTCGAGGACGTGTGGGCGGACTGCCCAGACTGGATCCAAACTGCAAAGTCCCTTATAGAAGAACTATACCGGTCTCACTACGAGCCGCGAATTATCTCTCGAGATCGAGAACGCGGCGAGCCGGTCACGAAGAAGCGGCGCATAGATCGGAATCCCTTTGACGAGTATCGTGAAGAATCTCGTCAGGCCCCGACTCTATTACAACCACCTTCATCGATGACTACCTCGTTGCAAGCCGAGGACGCGGCGAGCAGTTCTACACATGCTGTTGGCGACGAATACAGCGATTGGTTCCGTGACGTCCACAAGTCCGACCAGAATATCCTAGATCCTATTAGCGATTGGTATGAGAGACGAGAAGAGTATCCACGTCTGTCACAAATGGCTCTTGATGTGCTCTCTGTTCTTCCTATGTCTGCTGATGTTAAGAGACTCTTCTCAACATGCGGTCGAATGGTTCGAGACGATCGTGCCAGGCTGGACGCTAGTACGATCGGGATGACATAGACGGTGAGATCATGGCATTGCGGAGGCTATATTAAGAGCACGGAGAAGCTCCTTGAGGATGCGAAGGTGCCAGGGACTAATCTGTTAGCTGAAATGAGCTTTGCGGAGGCCCGGGAGGCAACGGGTGGGAGGATCACGTGTACTGTCCCTTTATAGCGTCCACGCATTTCCATTTCCACGTCCATCCATTCCACGGGCCCACTCTTAGCGTCCATTTCCATCCATTCCATCCATTCCATCCAAGGTGGGCCTACATGGATGTCCATCCATTCTACAAGAGGCTGCGTGGATTGGAAATGGAATGGACCGCCAGCCTGTCGACACTCAGATGAGGATAATCAGGGGATAGCCTGGATATAACCTGGTTCACTGGATGCACAGCACCACCTTGGCGACTCAGATGAGATACGGATTTTTCTCCCATATTTCCATGGCGTGGATCCAATCTTCGACGGTCATGTAGTTATAGAAGTTGAAAACCTTCAAGGTAATATGAGGGGCAAGTAAGGGTCACAATCACATATGGTATTTAGTTTATGCATCACATGCACTAACTTTTACATAGTGTGCCAAGTATAATATTACTCTTATTGCCAGTGTTAAGAAAAAGGAATCTGAGGCTTATATACTGTATTATTAGAGCTGCGTCCTATGATTAAATCATGATTTACGCCAGCTCAACCATAGTGGATTATATTGGTCGAGAGCGACACTACTGCAACAAGATCGACGCTAACTGATACGTGGTATTCATATATGGGCTCAGTGAGTGGTTCAAGACATCATGTCCCGTCTTTTAACCGGAGTTGACTGGAAATACCATTCCAATACTTCCAAACAAAAGGCCAATTGCGACCCAGATAGTATTTAAAGGTCGACTTAAGTATCACTAAACCACATGTCAATCCAACCCAAGGGGTTGAAGTGGGGCTTTTAGGGCCCCATAATTATCATCAGATATAAGGAGTCAAGTGAGGGGCAGGATAAGCAAAGAAAGGGCTTTCGCCGGCCAAAGGGAGGAGTCAAGATCAGATTTAGACCTAAGCTGAGGTATAGTCTAGGTGAGGTTAACACAGTACGCGTACAACGAGAATGTTGGATTTCGGTATAAGAAAGAATTACCAGTACCAGGTGTCTGTCCTATAGTATTATTGTGCCACTCTAGCTCTTAGTTATTATACCGCCCGCGGCAATTGAGAACCCTACAGACAGCCAATTACAACATGGTAGTAAGTACCGATACCATCACTGACCTACACGAGCTTCCTTGGGACAGAAGGGAGAGCCGACCTGAGGTAGGTAAACGAAACCAACGACCCTTAGGCACCTACAGGTAACATTTAATTTAATTCTACCATTACTTGTTTGTTAATATGGCCAAATACCTTTTTTGATCTCTTGACATCTAATATTCCTTGTGGCATTCAGTACTGATACCTCATAGCAACTAATTGACTACTTCCTGGATAAATTCAGTCAGGGTGAGAAGTTCGCCTGGTCCCAATATGCAAGACACTCACATATCTAAGACAATATCTTCGCCGATCTTTCATGCGGGATAGCCCTATATAATCTCCCAATAGTTTCCCCAGTTCCAAACATAGCCTCATCTCAACCATCGCCCACCATTTCTCCGGCTGATCACTTCGCATCAGAGCCCAGTTTCCCCTTTAATATCCCCGCTGGGGATAACGATGAGTTCGTCGCTCTGTATAGTCATCCGATAGGGTCACAGAGTTCTGAGTTGGATACTGCCGCGACCTGGCCAGAATTGGATCAGAAGAGAATCTTGGCTCGACCATCCGAAGCCAGCAGCCCCGAAAGCAATGACTGTAATGATTACCCTGCCGGCAATCATATTAGCAGCCAACGGGCCACAAAGGCTCCTATAGAGGTCAAGTTGCGCTCAGCGTCTCGCAGGCCAAAGAGATTCCGGAGAAAGCCACCATTACCCCCAAACATCCAGCAGGCTCGCGAGTGCCACAACAACGTTGATAAACAGTACTGTATACGAAGCTTCGCTTCGAAAGCTTGCTTATGGCAATCCATGGCTTAAGACCCAAGAAAGACAACGTGGGTGGGGATGACTCAATGGATGCCGATTATTGTTACAGCAGAGGCGAGGTTCTGGATGCCGCAAGACAGCGCATTCTGACTATGGAGGAAGAGAATAAACAACTATCAACTCGGATTCAGGTGCTCAGTAAGAGCCCCAGGATTAATTAAAGGGCAGCTCTAGATTGAATGAAAGCATAGTCAAAGAAAGGGGGCTTACTGTGTTATATATAATACTTAAGCCTTAATCGCATTTGATATCCCATGGGTGAGGAGAATAAGAAGGGCATCGCCAAAACCTGTTTAGAATGCAACTTGGCATCACCTTGAAATTCCGCTCGTCCCTTGAAAATACTTATTATAGTCTCTATCAGTAAATAACTAACAAAGGACTGAGAGGATTACATGTTAGTGGCTTACTGTATGACATAGCGCCAGGTGAGGGGAATAGCATCAGAGTCAGCAAATTCTTCCGTCGTGGAAAGGAGACCTATATACCCATAACGTGCAGGTCTGGCAATGAGAAGGATTTCTAAAGAAGCAAGTCAACCGTTGCATCCAGAAGGAAGCTGGTGAAAATTTGCGAATTGATGTTTTATACATTTACCTTGAATATTTACAAGTAGAAGAGTTCACAGACACCTCTGACTAATGTTGTTGTTTAATCAATTTGCCTGTACTCTGTGCTATCAGGCTGTCTGTACTGTACACTGGCCAATTCTAAGTGAATAGGGGTCAAGGTCTAGAACCTTGGAGAAATAAAACTAGACACTAAAATGGCTAGGCTTGAACGCGAGGTTGGATTTTAAGGTTTCGTGGACTTTTGCCCGATATGATATGTCTGCAACTGCATTAATTCGTGTTTCTAAAATAACCTTATGCACTACCAGATAAATGACGATTCGCTGGCTCCTCCGTACTCCGAGATAAAATATATAATATAAACGGTAGATTGATAGTAATACAGATCTACGCGTAGTATAAGATCAAACTGTTATCTTCCTAATGACTCTATATATGGGCTTGGCTAGGCCTTTCCGGCAAAGGCTTAGATTATATAAAATTATATGCGCATATAGGGCATGTATCGTGTTCCGCAAGGTACCAGGTAGTAATACATTCCGAGTGGAAAGTATGCTCGCATGCCAGATGGCGTACTATATCAGTGTCTTGAACAGCGCCTAGGCAAATAACGCTAAACAAAGAGGCAAGTGGTTAGTTAAGTCCTTTTTATGATTACCAAAGCGTCAAGAAGACATACTATGTCATATTGGGGACAGGGATCGCCTAAGAGGCATGGACTTGATGCTCAAGCTCAGATCTAATCTCTTTGCTTGTTTTAGGGGGAGTAATCATATCTAGATGAGGCAGATCTCTGGCTTCAGTGCTGGAAGATGCTGATGATGAAGAGCTTGGGGAACTGTTGGAGGCATTGGTGACTGCAACTCTCTCGTATCTTGCCTATTCATAGAATCGACACTGCATTGGCCAACTAAACTAGGAGCTGAGCTCTTTCTAATAAGTAAGACATACCTAGGAATTCCCACTATAAACAAAATCACCAGAGTTAGAAGTGGCATTATCACGGCCGCGAGCCATCCTAGTAACGCGTGGTTTTGGTCCTGGTTATCAGGGTCCTGAGTGGTGAAGGGAGCGTCTCTGATTAGTATAGGCATGGCTTGTATGTGAATGCAGGATATATCAGAGCCTCAGCACCTTCTAATTCAAATAACAAATGCATTTGACTGGCCTTATGTGCCTGATATTGTTCAATTCTGGAACATGTACTGTATGGACTCGGGTCTGGAGCCTGGTATCATGCTTCCGGCTAGATCCGCCCTATGATCTGATGGATACCTCACAAACCTCTGCCTCATTATCACGCCACATTAGTTGTCAAGACGAAACAGAACTTACTACAGTAGCGGCATCTTACAAACAGAAATTAGCATTAAGGGGCCTATATTTGCCATGGCTAGGCGCGTGATCTTTGATGTTACGTGGACTGCTACGTGTTAGACATTATGTGTATTTGGTTTATTGATGCAGATACGTGTATTTAAGTCGTGTTTTTTTTTTTAGCCCCTTGAAAGGTCTGCCAATTCGGCCCGTAATCTTCAGGTATCCCTGCATGCACGTAATACCTACCATCTGTTCAACAGTTACGCGCTTATCATAGCTATCATAATAGAGTATTATGCCAGAGACCCAATTTATTTTTCTCGTGAAATTAAGGTTTCTATCTCGAAGCAAGAATCCTACCGCTAGACCATCAAACCGGAAACTAAACGCTAGTTATTTATTCAGAGACTTAACTCCGGCTTCAGGTTTGCTTATAACCACGGCTGGCTTTTCAGTCTGCACAGTGAATCAACATTGACAATTAACCTAGCTACAGAAAAGGGATTACGTCCCGACTGTATCGTTGTATCTCCTTGACAGTCATAAGGCATAAATACATCGCCGACCCACTCTTGATTCGTTATAATATTAGTACTTCGGGTAACTTTAAAACTTTCTCCACCAAAAACTCTATGACGTTCATTCTGACGAAGAAACAAGGGCGTTGCCTAGGATGTCAGGGCATTCAAATTGGCCCTTGATCCTGTAGCTCTCAAAAGGGCTGGAAGAAACGGGCTCTGTTGGATACGGCATCTGATGATAGCCTCAACTGCAGGGCCGCACGCAGGAAGGTCGGCAGAAATACGCAGTTGGGTTGTGACTGTTGTGATGTAGCTATTTGTAAACGGCCTGAATGTTGATACTTTCATCATAGGCAAGAAATGCCTGTGGAGGAAGTACTATAATTTTACTAAATTATAATTGGATGACATCCCTGTCGATCCCTTGCATGCAATGTATTTGTGCCTTATGACTGTCAAGGAGATAAAGCCAATAAACCTTACTATTCATTAGGTAGCGACAAGGACATCGTTAATTCAAGACGGATGCATTGATATTAAGTCTACCAATCTACATACATATTACATTATGATCACAATCATTCCTCTGTACTTTTGACTTCCAACTTGAATGCAATTCCACAGGGTCGATTGCCATAGATAAACGTTATATAAAAGATTGTAGCAGTTTGTGTATTATTTCGTCTCCGATACGATCCTCTGTAAGCATCTCAGCAGTACCCTGGGTTGAAATGTTCCTAAAGAAGTCTGCAATGTCCTCTACTATATCACTATAGCTGCCATTATTATTCTGCCATAGACTTGTGGTGCCTGTGCCATGTTCCGCGGTCAGAGAGCTGTGGCAAGTCGAGTCGTTCATGGTTCTTTATGCCTCTTTTGTAATATATTGTTGAATAGGAACATATTCGCAGCTGCTATCTCGTAAGACTTCGGTTTTCAGCCGATAGAGCTCTTCCCTCACATTATCAAAGTGGTAGGAAAGTTGTCTATGTTGGTCAGCCAGTTGTTCCTCTCGTGAGGCCAAAGCGAGTGCTTCATCTCGCTTGCGATGATTGAATTTTATGGCAGCAAGTCGATTCCGTTCCAGGCGATTGAGGTGTGGTTGCTTCTTGAATTTGTCTGAATTTTCTATCTTTCCCCGGGACTTCTTGCTACGGTCCGGCTGCAGGGCTTTGGGCTTCCGTTCATGATTCTTTCCTTTTGGCGGCTCCTGTGTCTGCCGATACTTGTCTGGCTTTGACAGAACGCCAAGATATTGGAGGCTTTGATCGGTGTGGCAGTTGCGCGTAGAATTATCCATCTTATCCTGAATTGGAGGAGCCGGTGGTATTGGAAAACGAATGTATGTATGTATGTATGTATGTATATTTTTCGTCTGGGGGGCTATCGGCCCCGAAAGTCCCCTACTGGGGCACAGGACGTGCTGGGCTAGAGAAGTCGGCATCTATCCACACGCTATTTACAGAAATGCTATTGGCTACAAAGGATTAGTCATTCGCAACGCGAAATTAGTCTTCCGCTCGGCATCCGATTTCTGCAAACGCATCAGTAGACCGTACTCTATCCAGCATATCATCGGCACAAATGGCGCATCCTATCGGGCCTGTTGCCCGTCAGCGGGACGACAAGGCGGAGCTGGCATATCGCAGCCGCTTTTGGCCTGATATCAGGAGAGTTGAGATCAGTCTGTGTGTGTGCGGCAGCTCGAGACTACCTCAAGGTGGTCCCGGCTAGATGGAGGGCGTGGTGGCGCCCTTCGTCTGGCCGTGAGCATACGAGGAAGAAAAGGTAATAAAAGAAATGTGTGGAAGATAAAGAGAGGAAGAGAGTCGCGAGTGCTTCTCCAGTCGCGGTCGCCTAATAACAAGGGCAAATCTTTCCAAAGAACGCGCTGTCCTTGGACAGGTCGATATATTTGGTAAAGTCTTTTCCTATTGCTAGATTGACTGCTGCATTCGGTGAGGGTGCAAGCCTTATCCGATGACGCGGCGGTACTTTTCTGCAATAGAAGATGTGATCCGGTGCTTTGCGTCGGTTGCACGAGCAGACCAAGCGTGCATCGCTATGGTCGAATCTCTCGTGATATGCGGCGAAATCCCCGTGGAGGGATCTCGCTGCCAGCAGATGGTGCAAGACTGCCCGCGGGAGCGAGAGCTCCGGCGGGCAGCCTGTAGTCGCCTTGAGATTGAGTCTCTTATACTGCTTAGGGGCGTAGGTAGACCACCACGTCTCGAATGCTTCTTTCGGTTTCTGTCTTGCGATCCTTTGCAAGTATGCTAGTGTTGGCTGAGCTCCCTCAGGCTCGGGGGCTGACGATCCTGCTTTGGCCAGTTTATCGGCCTGTTCGTTGCCAGGGATGTCAGTGTGTCCTGGCACCCAGCGTACCTGTGTGGCTCCATGCGATGGCCGCTAGTGCCTTGAACCTCGAGA
>NC_030991.1:1036670-1059357 GCF_000149955.1 Fusarium oxysporum f. sp. lycopersici 4287
ACTATGATGTCTTGTGTTGCTGAATCTTGCAGGGCTAAGGCGGCTCTAAGGCCTTCCAGTGCTCCTGCAGCTTCGGCATCAATGACCTCTGCAGGTCCAAGGCGACCTGATCCGCCGAGGACGGGGAAGTTGCCTTGGTGAATAGTGAAACCGTAGCTGGTGGCACCCTGAGAGGACAGAGAGCCATCTGAGTATACGACTAGGGTGAGCGGGTCGAGTGACTGCACCCAATGGAGGAAAGCATCGGCTGTTTCCTTCTTCGATGCTGTCTGCAGCGGTGGCATTTGTTCTTGGTTGAAGCATTGCTGGATGAGCTTCGGTCGCGCGCACGGCGCAAGGAGCTCATCTGTACGTCGAAGACGTGTTCGGAAGCTGCTTTCCGTCTGTGCTTGATATCTTCGTTTGATGAGGTCGTGGTAAGCAGGTTGGCTGAGCGGGCGCGTTCGACTCGCCAGAGGGTGAGCCTCATCAAGCGATTTGAGTCGCGCAGAGAATCGGAGTCGCCGTGCTTCAAGGAGTTGCGCGACTGGCGGTATCCCACTTTCTCGGTGGAGAGCAGCAGTAGGTGTTGTCTTCCAGACGGGAAGTATAGCTCTCATGGCCTGGTTCATGGCTTTGGTCATTCTCTGTATGAGATGCTGGTTGCTCGATGGTATGTCTTTCGTAGGCTGGTTCCACCGCGGCCTGGATGTTCCCGGGTACCACGCCTCGGAGCCGTGGAGCAGCACGGGCTCGACACATGCTCTGACGGCACTCCGCACGGCGCTCGGCAGAGGGCCGTGTATCGTATTGGTCAGTCCTCGCAAGTGGTAGGCGACGGCCTTTGCCTTCGCCGCCCACTTCTCTACATGGATCCGGAAGGATAGCCTGCTGTTAAGCCAGATGCCTAGCCAGCGTAGGGCTGACTCGGGATGTTTCTCGATATCTCCGTGACGTACCGCTGGAGCGGTCCTGAGTTTGCTGCGAGAGAAGTGCATGACTTCGGTCTTCTTCGAGTCGAAGGAGACGCCGTTTATCGCGCCCCAGCGCACCATCTCGTCGATGGCCCTGGAAGCCATAGCGGCAGTTTTATCTACTATATCGCCTACGGACAGGATGTCTGTATCGTCGGCATAGCCAAAGCGGCCTTGGGGGTTGCCGAGTCGGTAGATAGGCTCTGTATAGAGCAGGAAAAGAATCGGCGATACAGGCGACCCCTGAGGGAGGCCGCACTCGAGAGGAGAGGAGGATGTAAGGGTGTCTTGATATCTGACACGGGCCGATCAGCCACTCATAAAGGACCCGGCCCATCTAGCCAGATAATCGGGCCAGCCTTGTACGCGTAGACGCAGAACCAGCCTGTTTCGCATGACGGTGTCGAATGCGCCTTGGATATCCATCGTGACCAGAGTGGCCACCTTCTTGCGTGCGAATGCCTCTTCGATATCATGGATCAGGGCGGCCACTAGGTCTGTTGCCGACCTTTTGGGGAGAGCACCAGCTTGTTGTGGGTGAAGAACGCTGAAGTGAATGGCTGCCCACGCAAGACGGCGTGCATTCAGCCGTTCTAAGCCCTTGCCGAGGCAGGAGAGCAGAGAGATAGGTCGCCAAGCCCGTGGTGATGTGAGGTCTCGGCGTCCGGGTTTGGCGATCATGACCACTTCGGCCTCCCTAAATGGTTTCGGGTGGTGGCCTACAGCGAGGCATCTTTCGAATAAGCGGCGGACGTGCGTCCCGGTGATATGCTATACGGCTTTAAGGAGATTAACGGTGATGTTGTCTGATCCAGGAGATGTATTGCCTGTATGGAGGGTTGCATACTGCGCCTCGTCTAGGGAGATTTCGAGTGGAAACGGGATCAGTGTAGGAGGAGAGACTAGCATCCAAGGGTCTTAGATATCATCGTCTGCAGTTCGTCGTTCCAGCGTGGCTCGTCGGAGCGCGTTAGCCTTGTCTATCTGAGATTCGTAGACGACGTCGTCAACCTGCAGTGGTGGCGGCTGGAAGGGCCCTGGGGACTTTAGCCACCGAACGGCTTTGAAAACAGAGCTACTGTCGGAGAAGGTGTCGATGAGATTCCGCCAGTAGAGCCTTTTGGCTTGGCAGACTACGCGATGGAAGTCTCGTTTGGCGATTTAGACTTCCTCGTTAAAGCGAAGAGGGTAGAGTCTTTTGATTGCTCGAAATGCAGCCGCGGCGCCGGCGCATTCTTCAGTCCACCAGGGAGCAGTTCGTGCACCCTTCCGTGTGGGCCGGCCAGCTGCCTTCGCTGCCGATGTTAGGAGATTCACGAGTGCAGAGGCAAGCTCATCAAGCTCGGATGGGGTCGAAGCAGCTGTGGGGAGTCCAGCGGCTCCAAGCTCTACGATCTCAGCGAATCGTTTGAGCTCGTCATCTGTTGTCACCCGAACCCGGCCCGGTTGCATCGGGGCTAGTCCCGCATCGGGAAGGGTAAGGCTAAGTGTGAAGTGGTCAGAGCTAGTGGCAAGGTGATCTTCGACGGTAGCTTCAGCAAGTGGCATATTAGTAAAGGCAAGATCGATCGTGTTGTCGTGTGGGTTTGTTAGAATATCTGGAGTGTTAAGTAGGTCGAGATCATTTTTTGATGCCCAGTCTGCAATTTCTTGGCCACGGTTCGTCGCTTGTCCCGTCTGCCAAGTATGATGTCTGGCGTTAAAGTCGCCGGCGATAAGGCAGCGTTCCGGAACAGGCCATCGTATCAGTATGTTCAGGGCATCACTCTCGTCGTTCTGACGATAGAAGTTAACTATCGTCATGCCGTTGATTGTAAGCCATAGAATATCCCGAGTCTGAAAGGGCCGGATCTGGTCAGCCAGGAGCCTTGGGTCTCGTCAGACATATGCCATGACTCTAGGCCGAGTGTCGTTACCGCCCCATGTCTCGACAGGTGTGAATGTGTCGTATGCGGGGCGAGTTTTGGTCAGAAAGCGGGACTCGGTATGAGACGTCCACGGCTCCTGCAAGAGCACAATGTCATATCGTTCCGTGTCGGCCAGCGCCAGGACGCAGTCTTGGGCCGGAGGGATCTTGCCGACGTTGGCCTGGAAGATCCTGAGCGGCTTCTTGTCGTTCTTTCGTGTCTGCTGCGAGTGTCGTCTATTCCCGGTCATGGGGACGAGTGATGAGAACTATTCAGCGCTTTCGCGGTGAGCCTGGCCTGGGATGCTCAGGCTCCTCTTCTGCTTCGTAGCCGATCTGGGGCGTTGTGGCCACCATGATGCACGAGGGTGCTCCTGATACAGCTGGGCTTGGAGCACGAACGCTCGGTTGATCTTGTGATACGCCATCCTCGCCTTGTGGTTCAGACGTGTCGTTGTGGGCTTCTTGGTGCGATTCCAGTTGTGATTCTCGCTCTCGCTGTCGTTGTCGGTATGCCTCCGCACGTACGGTCCGGACATGGCCTCGCTGCTCTTTAGTGAGCCGGCGGAGCACGCCGCGCACTCTCTTTGGCCGATCTGGGCACTTGTCAAAGTTGGCCTGATGAGGGCCCAGGCAATTGACGCACTGCTCTGGTGCGGCGCAGTCACCCGTAGAGTGGCCGGTCTTGCCGCAGCGTTGGCAAACTGGCTGTCTATAACAACTGCGGGCAAAATGATAGCCCCAGCACGCCTCGCACTGTCTGAGTCGGTTGGTTTTGTCGACGAGTCTGGCCGCACTGCTGCCAAATAGCGACCAGAATCTCTTTGTGGGTTTCAGAAAGGACACAAGCAGGCCCTTGGTCAAGGGGTTGTCCGAGAATTGTCGCGCTTGGCGAATGTCAACAGGCGTGAGCCCCGTCTGGATTTCTATCTCGTCGCTAACGATGCTGTCGCTATCCACCTCGTTGCCGTGGAAGTCGGTCAGTCTTTTGGGAAAGTCCGAGACCACATAGGTGAACCATTCTTTGTTCGTTTCTACTGCTATAGGTTTCAGTTCAGCGGCCCACTCAGCCTGCTTTTCTACCAGAAAGTCGCGTGTTGCCCTTGGCGATGAGGTGGGTCAGATTGCCGGTGCTGTTGTTGTTGATGATGGCGGGCTGGGCGGACATGGGCAGCGGGAAGCGAGGTGGCGGCGACGCCGCTGTAGGTAGGCTTAGGGGTCGTAGGCACAGACAAGCGAGCGGCACAGACAAGCGAGCGGCACACCCCACTTTTCACCTTAAAGGCAGGTTTTTAAATAATTCTTAAAAATTCAGATTAGGCTTAAAATAGCTAAGATTTTGATAATTTATATATAACTCCTAAAATAAGCCATATTAACTTTTTTTTAGATTTTTAAAGAAATTCTTTATAGCTATAAACTTTAAAGTCTATTTACACTGTATATTATACTGTGTTTTAAGGTTTTCTATATAAAATAAAATAAATAAAAATCTTATAAAAATATTTCTTTATTAAGCTGTCAGACATTACGTGTATTCGGATCATTGATGTGAATTGGTGTATTCATTTTTGTGTTCTGTTGAAATCTGCCCCTGAGAGGTTTTACCATTTCGGTTGTAATCTTAAAATATCCCTGCTTGCACGTGAGACCCCAGCATCTGTTCAACATAAGCTAGCTAACGTACATGATAAGCGAGTGTCTCAGACAAGCGAGTGTCTCACTATACTGTGCTACCTAAAAACAGCTTACCCTATAACACTTTTTTAGCTAAAATAAAATAATAGAAAATAGTAAAAACTATAGTTTTAAGTAGTATAGCTTTTAAAACTAAGATATTATTTTTTAGATTTTTTTAAATATTATATTATATAAAAAACCTGCTAAAATACAGTATAAATAGATTTTCTTTAATAACTCTATGAATAATTTAGCTATAATTCTTTTATAAAGTATATAGCTTTCTTATATAGCTAAAAGTAAGTTATACAGCTTTTAGCTTTTTTAGACTTAGCCTGAATTCTATATAAGCTTTGAAAAGTCGGCTTTTTAGGTGTAAAGTGACGTGAGACACTCGCTTGTCTGAGACACTCGCTTATCATGTACGTTAACTTATACTATTATTCAAAATACTTTTTCTAAATTATTAGCTATTTTATTTAAGAAGTGAATTCCTATAGGGTAAGTTATTTCTAGCTGTACAGTATGCTGTGCCGCTCGCTTGTCTGTGCCGCTCTCTTATCATGTACGTTAGCAGTATCTTAAGAATTACATCATTGTAAATTTGAGTCGATTGATGATGATTTGGTTCATTTTGCAGGGTAGGGAATCGTGAGGGTGTGGCTCGGCGCGACCATGCACGTTAGCGTTGTTGCCTCATTCATACATCCAGTCTTCCTGTGTATAACTCCGTAATTCAACGGCACATTATGCAGCCATTCTTGCGCTTTGACAGTCTGCAAAACGGGATGATGTAGAAAACACTAAAATACAGAGTTCCTCGGCCGTAGTTCCCTCGAGATTCACTTATGTCGTAAAACTGAATAATGATATCTTTTAGGGCCATGCATGCATCCATTACAAGTAACTGCCAAGACTCGGCACCTTGCCAGTGGGACTGAGCTATTCCCGATTTGTAGGTTGATCTGATTGCATGTCTGTTACACAAGTTGATCCTTGCTAAATGGTTTACGGTCTCCTCACAAGGCTGTCAGTCGGCTTTGTAGGAGTTGACCGGATAACAGTAACATTTCCATGCTTTTCGAGTTCAGGATGTACATCTATAGCTGGAGCATCCTCTATTACATCCATCGTCGCCCACAACTTATGAGTCACGTATACATAAGAAGCCACTCTTTAAGTGGTAAACCTGTTATCACGGAGTGCTGTACGCCACAAAATAGAGGACTCAATCAGTGAATGAGCATCCAGTAACAATCTTTATCTGCTAATGACCATTTCCTGCAAAGCTCTGCAAGCCAGCCTATCCATAGAATGGTTTGTCTCATATGCGGGTACAGCCGACATGCAATTGAAAATTTGTCACTATATCAGTTGGCTGAGGTTTAGGATATTACCAAATGAGGGCTAGCACACCATCGGGAACCTTGGTTGCCCTCCTTGGGTTGCATCCTATGGTGTTCTAAAGCACAACATCCAAGGTCCATGATAATAAACCTACTAATCTCAATAAGATTGCAAGGCGCGGCATGGCGACAATCAAGCGGGGACAGACCAGGGTTAGCTGTAAGTGATGGGGAGACGAGGCTCCGGTGTGGCTTCGTGCTCTATCCTGTTACGGCGAAACATACATACGCTCCACGTCATGGTCCGTATGATCACTAGCCACACAGCTCGCTGGGCTCCCATAACAACGGTTTGGGGGAATTCGGCGAACTCGCTTTCGAAAAATCCACCAAAATCGCAGATCTCGGGTTCGGTGCTCTCTTTCCCCCTAAGTACGGTTCATGTTTGATACTGTATCAGGTCAGCTCGGTCTGCTTCGTCTGTATCCTAAGCATTTGCATAAGGCTGTTCTTGATGCCGGTGCCGGTGCCCGATTCCGCTCCCTCTTTCAGCCTTTGTTTTAAGCGTGGCGTAATAGCCATACTGTAACCAACACGCCAAGTTAATGAGACGGAACGACCCATAATATGATATGTCAGGGTCGGCACAAGTCCGAGCGCCAGTGCTAAGAGGGCGAGAGCTGGCAAAGCGTCAGTTTAAGCTCAATATTTGCCAGCAGTCATACTTTACATTCCTGGATCACTCACCTCAGAAGCCTTCCCACATACGTGACAGCGCAAGGCTCTCGTGCAACGCTTGTGGGTCACACGTATAAAATATAGATCTCTTCCCTCTTAACCTCCCCGTGGACCCTGCTCCATTATATACTGCTTGGACTCAGTCATTAAACTATTTGATTGGTATCGACTCCTTTTCGATGGTATACACCGATTCATATACGACCGCACTCCAGGGTCATTAGAACTTGGCCGTCGCAATTCGCTACCCTGTAGCTGCCACGCGCATATCTGGTAGCGCTATCGAGCATAGTCCTGAAAACACGATACACTAAATGTTTTACATATATGCGATCAGCATAACGCATAATTTTTAACTTAAGGCTCAATATTCATCCTTCTGATTCAAGAATTCGAGCAGTGTCTGCCAAATCAACTGCCGAACCTTACCTTAAGACTTGGTCGAATCGCTGACTTCGTTTTACCGTCTTGAGCCAACAACATACTGGTGGCTACTCAATCTAATATTCTCTTCTGAACCCTCAAATTACTCAACATCCAGTTCATTATTGGATATTATGAACAGATGGTGATTGTCGTTACTTGATTAAGCCATAACCAGCAACATCGCTATATTCCCTTTCAGTATCCAGTCGAAGCCTCCCACACGTCGATATGGAAGTCATGGAGTTAGTCGAGAACGAGCCTACCGCTCGTCCATTCCAATGTGATTGGCAATCCTGCACAAAGGTACATCGTCTTTACTTTGAGAGTTCTAGTCACGATCTGATAGTTGGCATAGAGCTTCAACCGTAAGAGTGATCTGCAAAGACATTATCGAATCCACACGAATGAGCGGCCTTACGCATGCTCGATCTCGGGATGCGGAAAGAACTTCATCCAGAAAAGTGCCTTGACCGTTCATATCCGAACACATACCGGAGAAAAGCCGCACCAATGCCAACATGACAATTGCGGAAAGCGTTTTTCTGATGTATATCTTGACTAATGTTTATAAGCCTATAGAACGCTAATCAAGTGTCAAAGTCTTCAAGCCTCGCCCGTCATCGACGTGTCCATACGGGCAAACGTCCGTATAAGTGTACCTATGATGGTTGTTCTAAAAAGTAAGATGAGGAACGTCTTGGTCTACCTTTGTACTAACACATGATGTAGCTTCTGTAGAAAAGCTACGATGGTTGAGCACCAACGGAGATCGCACCAGTACGGAATGAACCCCAATGACATCCTATACGATTGCTCCTCAGATTCAGAAGACGACGAGCCTCCTTTGACCCCCCAGCACTCCTCAGTGACCTGGTCGCCTCGTGATATTGTTTCTATGGAGCAAGCCATTTCGACTGGCCCGTTGCATCGCGCAACTTCGTATGCTGACTTTGGGCAACAAGTTCACGGCCAGCATATGTCACAGCAATACGTCAATCGACGGGGCATTCCCTCAAATGCGCCTCAAGAGTTCCACTGCCAACCTATACCCGATTATTATGCCGGTGCTCCAACACTCCGTCGAACCACGACTATGCCATGCCAAATGTACTATGTTACCGAGCTGGGCAATCCGGGGGTTGTAACGATGACTAACGCAGCGCAACGTCATTACCGGCATCCTCGACAAGTGGAAAGACCTCCTATAGAGTTGCCGTATTCGACCTCAGCCATCGCAACCTCGATTCAAAGTAGTCCCAGAACCTTTTCCGTTACGTCGGTTTCTAGTCCCATTGCTCAGGAATGCTTTTTCACATATTTGCCCGGGAACCAGCCGGAATACGTGCATGCAGACCCTCAACAGTCCATCGTCCAATATCAGCATCCTATGCAATACCTTATGAGCCAGTCCCAACCGCCAGTGGCCTCTCAGGCGCAGCCGCTTCACGCGCCTGCATCTGATCACCCACCTCAGAAATCCGCTCAGGCCCAACTGGAACAGTGGTCAACTAATGACCCTCCGATCGAAGTTACGACAATCGGGCAGTTGCCGGCGTACGGCACTGCGGTTTATGACCCTTATGGACCGAAGATCGAGGTTGACGATCCTTCGATGCAGCTGCCAAGCAGCAGGCTTGCCAGTCTGTGATTGACCTCGAGGCTCTGAGGCCGCTTTATGTGTTATGAGGATTACCTTGCATGATTATGCCCTTACGTCGTCCTGACTTAAAACGACGCTTTGTAACATTATATTTATACCCGGGTCGGACCAGAATGATCCACCTGCTGTAGCAATCATTACCTATATTGGCTCCCAACTGATGTACATACCATGATAGGCCTGCTCGGAGGCCAATTTCTTCAAGTATTCAGCATCCTATCCTCAGCAGCTGAAACATAGTCTGTTAAAATGAGATTGTATGATGATAGTAGGATTCGATCTGAATGATTAGTGTGCCTGAGGCTTCTGGGCTATGCCGAGCCTCCCCGTTGCAATGGCAAATTTGATCGTCGCTCATACTGCTTGCATATCTGGCACCCATTTGTCACCGTCAGGCGCTGCCTTCCCTCCCAAGAAGAACGTGTTGTTTATATTGCGCAGTAGTGTTGGGTGAAAATATATTTTATTGAACTTGATTCTCGATTATTGAAATGAGAGCTCTTCTCGGGTAAATATCTCTAGTTGATTTCAACTAGGACTTTCAAACTAACAGTCTGAATCTTGAAGAGAAGGGGATTCCCGGATTTTCCAAAAGAACGAGAAGTTGCCCATCTTTCCTTTGTGGGCATTTCAACATGCCATCCCATTGCGTTTTCCATTTTGTGCATCTGGATAGGAAATATCTAATTGTCTCGGCTGCTTGGCCACGTACACACGTATTCAATTCCGCTGCACTGATCCTGTATAGAATGTTATTTAGTCTTGCTATTCCGGCACGGAGCAGGACCAGCACATTACTACTAATACCTTCCTTCCGTCTCGGCGTATGGTGGCCTCGTGCACAAGACACTATGTCAGCACAAATGAAATCCATTCAAGGTCTCGTCGCCCGGTTATTGGTGAGACGATGTGACAGCTTTTCTTGCAATAGAGCTGGAACCTAGCACCCTAGACCTTCTCGCCCTCGGCGTTGGCCTCCGAATTTAGAGGGTGCCTTCACAGGATAGGACAGCAGCCTTCTCCCTTGACTTTCTGGACTGCTAACAGAGCTACCCGGCTGGCTATCTCAAACACGGTATCGACACCGTCACCGCTTAAACTCGAGCACTCCAAATACATTTTTGGCGCCAATTTCGTAAGCAACTATCTCGCCCTCATGTTCAGTGACGAATCGCAGGGAGTTCTTTCCTATCTTCCTGGTCGCAGTTGGGTCTTCCCGAACGTCCTTCTTCAAGCCAACAAGAACAACTGGAACGCCAGGACATAAGCGAGTAGCCTCCTTACTCCACTATTAACCCAGGCTTATTAGTTGGCTTCTATGAGATGTAAAGTAAGAATATCGAACCTTGCACTTGACATTATCTAACGAGCAGAGGTCTTCGACAGAGAAACCGATTAGAATGATATTTACGTTCGAGTATGCAAGTGGCCTTAATCGTTCATAGTCTTCCAGCCCAGTTGTGTCCCACAAGGCAAACTCCACAGCTCGTCCATTCACTATACAATTAGTTATATAATTCTCGAAAAACTGTTGGAACTTGGCTCGTTTTTAACACCTGAGTCGTTATCATTCGGTGATCGCTCTCACATAATGCTTTGTATAAGTTAGGTAAGTCAAATGTTTGGACGAAGGGAAAGGTTTACTGCTGGAAAATTGCGAAGAGTGCACATGCTTAGCAAACTTGTCTCGCCGCAAGCACTGTCTCCAATGATAACAAGCTTCCTGGATCTTTCAGGTTAGCCATCAACTGCGCTATATTGACATTACAATCGCTTGAAGCCAGGGTGAGCTTCGCACGGCTGCAGGGCGATGATGACGAATAGGTGGTAGTATACCTGCGAATGGCGTTTGTATGCTCCATATGCTCTGTCTTTTCTTTTAACAGAAAAAAAAAGAAAAAAAAAAGGGTTACCATAAGTCTTCCGCAGTAGCCTTTGAGGTTCCACGGTCCTGAGGCAGGAAGTCCATGATCCCCTAAGATCGCCAGTAGCTGCAACCTAGAACCGTGCATCCTTGGGGAAAAACCCTTGCAAGAGAAAACCCAAAGGCGGCTAGAACGCTGCTCTGTGGACGAGGTAGTCGCCTCATTCCACGTTCTCCAGGTAAGCTCTGTACCATTTCGACCCAGCGGTTTTGTCTAGTGGTCTCAGCCAGTGCGACCAAGTGTCGAAGCCCGGTCGTATTCCGGGCGGCAGCCGAGGCTGCAAAGAAGAAGAGGTTCTCTGGGCAGTACACGACTACAGAGATCGGTCATGCAGCTTCCGAGCTGCAAAAAGGGCAGCGAGCCATTTGGGACCCGTGCGTCGAGATAAGGGGGCACCAGAGGGCCTAAGAAGTCGAGCAGCTACCGTAACGGGCTTGTTATCGGCTCCTCGGCCGGAAGAGCCGCGGCCCGGGTTGAGTCATTTGGCCAAATGCGATGGCTGTGCGTCTCATCGAGAAAGCTCTTGTCGTCATAGGGATTGATGACCCGGATCTCATCAAGAATTGGAGGGGACTCCATCGTTCTCGTCAAAATGAACTGGTGGTGTTTTGGCGGGGAATTGGCACGCAATCTTTCACGGATTAAACTTTCCGTACCCCTCACGTACTTGCGGGGTTCCCGAGGTCATGTGGGGCGAGGTACTGACTGGAGGGCTTCACGCACTCAGGAGATTGGGGACCGCTCTCTCTCCGCCGAAGAATTTGTAGGCTATGGCCCATTAGAGTATAGACACCTTCTTAGAAGAACCAAGCTTAGCGGCCGATTCCGAGACCCGCTTCCCCGAGTTTTAAAGAGGGGCAGGGTTTACGTGACGGTCATGGTGGTGGTCTAGACCGGTCCATGACTCAGCCGCAGTCTAGAACGAGCCGTCATCACCACAGTACGTAGTACATTGAGGAGACGATAATTTCCACTGTTGGTGAGTTCCATTGATTAGACGACGAACGTACGATGAAAATGAATCGGTGTTTATGGTAGACAGATCTCCACAAACCAGGTTGCTAGAATGCGTGCTATATGCAGCTTATCGTAACAAATGTGGTGGTTATTCTGCAGGGTCAGGGGCTAGCCGCACGATAATTAATCCTTCTCTAAACCCCTCATGTCATAATCGTCAGATCATTAGGTATAGTACGCAGCTGCGTGGAACAGCCTAGAAGGATGCCAAGTTCTGGGAATGCCCTCTTGTTCGTCATCTGATTGTGAGTGACAATGTCTTGATGCTTTGACCATCAAAATTGACGATTAATCATGCCAAACCCAACAGTTGTTGATTAGTCAAGGCCTTTATAGTCTCGTGTTTTCTAAAACTTATAGCATTCCTCAGAAGATAAAAAGGCTATGTTGGCCTACCTACCTTCGTTCACCAACCGCTTCTCTGACTCAAGCCAACTTCCCCTCGCGAATCTCACGCTTCTTACCTCATCCTGCTCCTTTTCCTCTTTCAGACAAGCGCATTGCGGTTAATACGCCACGTCGCTCTATTTCAAAGCCCGCAGCCATCTTCTACAGCACAAGACCTTCCAATAGTGGCGTCCGACACTCGACACAGGCTAGTGACTTGAAGGATTCCACACGTCCAAAACCGTATTAGGTCTCCTCTACAGTAACGATGCCCGTGAAAACACTCTCTCCTCACGATCTGTCCAAAGACCACTATGCGGCAGTTTCCAGTCACTTGATCAACAGTACTTTATCTCGCTACTTTGGCCAATATTGCGCTTCGCCTGACAGTCTCTGGTATAGAAGAGATGGTTTAATATCTAAAGAGACAACCCCAAGAAAGTTCCAAGATTACAAAACAATCGCCAAGGAATTCTCACAGCGACTATCATCCTCATCGCTGAATAGTAGGAATAGTAGCAAGTGCCAAGACAGTTATGACCTATATACCTATTCTGCACTCACAAAACCCGCTTTTGAAAATCATCGACAAGCATGTGAAGTTGAAAGGTGGAGGAACTCCGTTCCTGGCGGATTCTCGCAGATATCAATAAACCGTGTTATTCCTGAAAAGTCTAGCGATGAATCACCATATATCCCAAACCGGAAAGTCTTTGAGACCAGCCCTGCGTCAGCCCTGCAAGAAGCCCACATGCATGAAATCGGTACATTTTACGCCGAAATTGGAACAAGTGTGCTACTTTACTACACTGACTGTCCATTGGCGGTTAGCTCAGCTCCAAAGTCTTCACATCGCTGCCGGCAGGACACAACCCCCTCGCTTTCGCATCACGAATGGCCTTATAGGCGCGCATCGTCTTACTATTGGGCTATCAGTACACCCAACTTTCCGGAAGATGTCAAACTTTACCACTTAACACCTATTAAGCTTAAGAGTATTGAATTTTCTACTGAGATGCTACTTACCGGCGGTATCACAGTAGCAAAATTGGGTTAACACAAATCAGTCTTCTGTTGTTTCACAATGGACTATTGGAAGACCGTGTCAGAGACAAAAGCCACACATACTCATGGTTTACGCAATGATTATCATGATCAAGATGAATTTGTGTTCAAGATCGACTTGAGTGAGGCTACTGATCTCGAGTACAAGCCCATGTTTCTCTGCATCCGCTACGAAGTCGGCGGACGTGAGTTCTGGGATAACAACTCCGGCGCTATTTTTCAGGTGGATTTCTTGAAGATGGGGAACAAAGAATAACTCACATAATTTGATACGTCGTTAGAGATCTACTTCTGGCAACTTCCTTTGTGCTTATTAGTTTCTTGGCAAGATGGAGATGTGAGAATCTGTGAACCGGAGAACATGTCGATTGAACAAGTGACTTATCATGTGAGAGGAAAGCAATGGGATATTCGCTGTCATACGATAGTTTAAAAAGCATGGCCTTACAATCACCCAATGACTAGACCGGTCCCCGTGTGGCTGACCACTCAAGTCGTGCCTGAATCTCGAACTTTTAGTGCAGTTATAAAAATGCAACACACCATCTAGATCCTATCTCATGATTCCGCTTATGCACGGTGTTAAATACGAGAAATGTGGCTTGTTGCTTAACGTGCTTGTCGTCATATGATAGAGAAACTCACTTCAGCCACCAGCCAATAGCATCTTATTCTGATGTCGGATTTCACATCTCCACTCTGCGCCGTGTTCGTGGAGGGTCTAATGGGTAAGACGGTCTAGACCCGGCTCGCATGGTGACATCCATGGGCTGATTGCATCTGATTCTAGGATCCCTTCCTTGCTTAAAAAAGTAAAAAAAAAAAAAAAAAGGAAAAGTACGTCCGTTTCGAGCAACCTCGGTGTTTCTGCACATAATATTCGCCATACATCTAGATACTCGATTTAATCGGAATCGAGTCTTTTGAGTAGTGATAATCAACCTCGTCCTTCACTTACGAATGTTAAGAGATAACGTGCATGATAAGCGAGTGTCACAAGCCACTTTTCACTTTAAAAGGAATTTTGTAATTATTCTTAAAAAGTCAGCCTAGCTTAAAAATAGCCAAGAATAGAATAGAATATACTTAACTATGATATCTTTAAGTATTATTCTTATACAAATTATAACTATTTTCTTAATAGAGTTGTATTAAAATGTTTATTTACTCTGTAGGATGCACTGTGTTAAAGTTTTTGTAGAAAATAAAATAGATAATTGTCTTTTAAAAAGATATCCTCTAATATGATTAACTATACTTAGCTTAAAACCTGTTTTCTTAGATTTTTAACTATTTTATTTAAGCTCTAACGTTAGAATACTATGAATAATATTTTCGCCCGCTTAGGTCTTTCGCACTGTATTGTCTCGCTGCGTCGATCGAGTAGACGATCAGTTGCTTCCACGATCGACGCTAACCGCTGTTCATCTGCGGCTAAGCTGAAAAGTAACGTCGGGTTCGTCCGATTGATATAGAACCTCTAGACTAGGATATGTAGCGATGGAAATGATTACGATGCTACCGAGTACAGCGCCAATGATGCCGCCAATGGTTAGGCCGTCGCCGCCTTTGTCAGATTCGACCTCTGCAACCTCCCTGCAGGCGTCAGGTCGCTCCGGGGAAGGATGTCCCTTTCAGCATCACCCGAAGGCCTCGATCCGACTGAGCTGGCAATATGTTTTACTGCCGGAAAGCTCGAGTCATGAAGACCTGCAGAACCACGCGTCTCTGGTCTCGGCTTGATGCCGAACTCCCCACGGTTTGAGTAATGAAGTGGCTGCGAGCTGGACAAGCCATTGTCATGTAACGCATCCAGGACTTAGGTCTCTGGAGTCGAAGCAGCCGCTAACTGGGCGTTAAAGTAGATAGTAGGTTGTAGTGGTGGCGGTGACATACGCTCAAGCCTTGGTTGGTTTTCGGATGTATTTTTCTATCGACATCTTGGCTTCCGGTGAATCCAAGGGCATTGACCATGGTGAACTGGGGCCTGAGTGTGGGAGCGTTGACAAGCGTTCAAACAAACGGGTTGGAGTTTTAGTTCTCCAATAAAGGCGAGCCGGAGCTATCCCGAGCATGTGGCGGGAGTAGAGGTATTCATCCTATAAGAAGGGAAGGCCTAAGGTGCGACAGGGTTAGATTACAAACTGTTCCTAATACCGAAGACACATTTACAATGCAACCACTACCTGAAGTTATCTCTAATTTAAATTTAGACGAAGGGAGATTAAATGATTTTACAGCCTATCTTTTAAAAAATCATTGCCTAGAAACCCTTCAATTCATCCAAGACGCATCGAGATATCGAGCTTATTACGCAGAGATATTCGAGGGTAAAGAAATCCCTTGGGCATATCTAAGATGTCATTACAATTACCTGCAGGAACTATGGGAAGATCTTCTCGGCACGTATATCCTCCCTAGCGGGCATCGCGAGGTCAACCTTCCCTGTGAAGTTAGGGCTCGACTTCTTAGATTACGTTCTTCTGCACTGCCTTCACATCCATCGGAATTGGATGAAGCCGTCAAGATCATCCTTGAGCTCATGGAGGACTCGATCCTACCTGGGTTCCTGCGGTCTTATGTGTCGCTGGATCAACCGGGAGATAAAGGGGGTGGTGGCTGGAGGGGGATTTTCGGCAGACTTCAGCGGAAAAACCCAAAACCCACGCCAGAACGGGGCTATGAGGACTCTGGGTCGCGGGCTTCCGGTTCCAGAGAAGACGGTGATGCCACTCTTTGTACACGCCGCCTCTTCCTAGGAGGCGCCCCCGCATCACCTCACAGCCATCTACGGCGGCCCCTGGGAGAGTTCTTCGACCATACTGTCCGCGGAGTCAGGGGCATGAGCTGGTTGAAGCCGCCGCTAGAGAATGATGGAGCAGCAAACTCTGAGATCGATGCTAAGGGCGAGCAAGTCAGGGCAAAGCTTTTGGAATGAGCTTGTTGGTGATGGCCAGCGCTCCCCATATGTCAACTCAATCAATCAAACACAACAATCAAATCAAATTGCCCCATTTTCTAAGTTGAATTCGTATACTACTACCTACCCCTAAAGTCTTGATATGTCTCAGCTAAGGGTTGTCAAGCTGTTGTCCTACCGTAAGCCACACCGCCGAAGAGAAGCGATACATCATTATCTTGGACACTAATAGTCTAGAGGTTACCATACAGTACCACCTACCGGTCAGCGAAAAAAGAATTTCCCCATACAAAATGTCCAACTTCACTTGCACAGTGCTTGGCCAAAATTGAAGTTATTTACATGGAACAGATTGTGTCTTACTGAGAGTTTCATGCTGTTTCATATTGGCATATTCATTTGTATTTTTCACAAGCAGTTTGGTCGCATGGCACTAAGGTAACATTTCTCAAATATCTCCTTCATCACCCAGCCTCCCTGAAATTTCTTTAAACTTTTATCTATAGCAGCTTCCTTTAATCGCCTTGAAAATGCCTCAACAGTCTTATACAGAGAATGATGTCATTGAAGCTATACTGGATGTTACAGATAATGACCTCTCGCAGCACCAGGCCGCCCAGAAGCATGGAATGCCCCAAATCACTCTGTCTGACCGATTAAGAGGCCTACCGTCAAAGTCCGAGGCCACCCAACCTGCCCAGTTGTTATACAAATCCCAAGAGGCTAGATTAGTTACATGGATACTTCGACAAGAGGCATTGGGCTATGCTCCTTCCCACAGTTCAAGTTCGCGCCATCGTAGCTGCCCTGTTGAGACAGCAGGGCCGGGAAAGGCCTATCGGTGTACACTGGCTAGCCAGATTTATTAAACGCCATCCAGAGATCGATACGAAGGTAGGAAAACGCCAGGAAGCTTCAAGGTTCAATTCTTTTACCCCAATGGCCGTCAATTGGTACTTTGATATCCGGGAGAGCGAATATGGCTGGATCAAGCCTGAGAACACGGTTAATGTTGACGAGGGCGGCATCATGGCTGGATTCGGTGAGTACTGACCACTTCTGATACAAGACTTACCAATAAATTGCAAATCTAGGTTTAGATTCCTTGGTAATTGGCAGTAGCGATCCCAGGAGGAAGGCCTTCCTCAAAGGCTCGCAGTCCCGCACTTGGGCTAGTTTTATCGAAGCCGTCACTGCAGATGGCCGTCTTCTAAAGCCGGGAATTATCTTCAAGGGCAAAGAACTTCAGAAGCAGTGGTTTATTGATGAGTTTAACAAGATCGCCAACTGGTATTATATCACGTCCGATAACGGCTGGACAGACAACCATATCGCGCTCGAGTGGCTCAAACAGGTTTATCTGCCCCAAACCCAGCCAGCAGATGAGTTTGATGCAAGGCTCATCATATTAGATGGCCATGGGAGCCATGTATCTGTGGGTGTCTACCTGTTCTCGATCAGAAATACCGCTGACTGAAATTCCAGGATGAGTGGATGGCCACGTGTTTTTTGAACAACGTGTATTGCTACTACCTGCCTGCACATTGCTCTCATAGCCTACAGCCACTGGATAATGGCATTTTCAACGCATCCAAGGCTGCATATCGAAAAGAACTCCAAAAACTGGCAAGCCTGACCGATTCTGCGCCCGTGGACAAGGTCAACTTCATCAAGGCTTATGCCAAAGCCAGGGAAGTGGGTATGACTAAGAAAAACATCCTTTCGGGCTGGAGAGTGACTGGAAACTGGCCGATCTCACGACGGAAAGCGCTCATGCATCCTGAGATTCAGCCAGACAAGAAGGAAACGACGCCTGGATCAGACGGCCACAGAGACGGGCAAGTTGACTCTGATAATACGCCAAAGACCAGCCGTCACATCAGAGACCTGGGGAAAAACAAGAGCCCCTCTACCAGAAGGCAGTATTCTGTGATATCAAAAGGGTTTGAAGCCCAAGAGTCCAAGATCGCCTCTTTGAGCACCAGAATAGCCAGCCTGGAGGGGGAAGTTGGCCGGTTGAGCAGAGGCAAGAAGAGAAAGGCGATACTGAATCCCAATAAGAAATTTATCTCGCTGGCAGAGGCTCTAGCAGCTGGTGACACTATTTCAGAGCCAAACGAAGCAATTGAAGGGGCGGAGGTTGTTGAGGATGTGATCGAGGTGGGAGGGATAGAAGAGGATGAGAGGTCAAATTCAGGGAAGGAAGAATTAGGTGTCGTACGCACCCGCACCGGCCGTGAGGTTAAACGGCCTAGAAAATATTAAAATAGATTCAATTTGATCTGAATTGTAGAGATAAACTTATTTTTACTATATTTATTACGGTTTTCCCATGAGGTTAAAAAAGTGCATTATGTATGGGGGATTTTTTTTTCCGCTGACCGGTAGGTGGGTATGACCGGCAGGTGGGTACTGCATGATAAGGTTAATGGTTGTTGGCCAGAGAAAAACATTGGAAGCGTGGGGGGAGAAGCTCGAGATGGGGCGAGCTTGCATAAGGGGATGGCCTCAAAAATTAAGCTGCTATTGGCTATATAGTGACGGACTGGCATCCGAAGCCTACTATTCGTGGAGCGCCCCCAATTGATGTGATTGGAAGACAAGACATCAACTGAGGGAGGTGGATTGGTCATGTATTGGTCAGGACAACACATCACATCACGGAGGGAATAGGACCAGACCGGGCAAAACAAGAAAGAGGCTACACACAAGGGAAGCTTTCAATGAGGCAATAAACCCACCAATGGTGGTGCAAGCCCAAACAGCCAGCGTACTGCGGTACCGTATCATATTCAAGTTTAGCTCTAGATGCTCCAGCAGTGAGAGGTGGAAAAGAGGATATCTTGGCTTGTCCGTGCACAATCAGCCTATCAGCGTCTACGGAGCCAAGGCCGTCAAAATATTTCAACGTGGCTTGAGGCTAATTCAGAACCAACCTACGGTAGGGGGCTCGGAGAAAACATAATAAATACTTTCCTGGACGCGATGCTCAAGCTGCAAGATGCTATCCTTTTGACATCATATTTCTTCTGTCTGTCCTTTCAATGTGGAATATTCGACTTAACTCAGACGCTAACGTGCTCAAGGTCTTGAAGAACTGTGCATCTCAGATCCCTTCAAAACCATATCTCGGCGCCACATTACGCATCTCTCACTACCCAACAGCCGATCGCAGGCCCATGACAAGGTACTTGCATCTGTACTCTGTAACATTTGGGGCGCTTCGATCGTCAGCCAAAACCCCGTTACGGGGCATGGCTGCTGTGGAATGGCGACCACGAACGAATTGAACCTGAACCTATCTTAGCGCATTAATTGAGACACCCGGCGCCCTGGCGTCGTGGACTCGCAGAGAATTCTAGCTCCGCGGAAGTCTTGGGAAAGAAATGATATGATTCCTGATGAAGACACGAGACTGATGACAGCGCTGTCATCTGTCATTAACTATCACAAAAGCGCGGCCAATTTTACTAAAAGGTGAGCTAGACTGTAAGCGTGTGTGGCTCAAGCTTGGAGCCCGCCAAAGCTCAGCTTCGGGCTAGGTCAGCATTAGGAGGGTCAAATGTCCATGGAAATGGGCGAGGGAGGAAAAACGATATGGCTGTCGTGTGTTCCATGCCCTTGTTCTCGCAGTTTTAGTTACCCTGCTAGCGATTCCCCCGCAAATGAGCGCTGTGCTGGCCAGCTCGGCCAATAGATAGACAAGGATCTGAGAATTCAAAAAAGAAACAGAAAGAAACGAGATCAAAAGGAAGCTTAATGCTGCTACGGCTGTGCTAAAGATCTCTAAGGACTTCACGAAAGAAGAGTCAATGGTACCAAGACATGGTTCAATCGGAGTCCTTTGAAGATTGGAACCTTTCCCCTCATTAGAGCCACTACCAGTTGCATATCTTGTTTGGCTCTGGGGGTTCAGCTCGATATTAACATCACATTCATCTCAAATAGCTTGCCTCTCTCCGCAGTCCGGCTTGGCCTGGCCGGGAAACGAGTCGGGAAATTGCCTGGCACTTTGGCGTTTCCGTGGTCCCGCGAACCCCAGCTCTTCAGCTTTTGGAACCGGATGCACATTGTTAATCTCCCCGGCGCTTGGCTTACCGGCAGTCCAGGATTGCGCGCTTCCGGGCTTCCGCCAGCCAAAGCTTGAAGACAAGGCCTGGACCCCTACGAGTCAGAGCCCTGCGTGCGGTGGGCCCCGTAGATCAAGCCACTTTAAGGTTAGTAGTTGGCAAGTCCCGAAGAACTTGGTTCAAAGGAAATTTAAGCTCTGGCTCGAGCTTTCAGCGTACGACATCAACGTGCACAAGGGCAAAACCAGGGCACTTGACTTATAACTGTCGGCATTCTCCCTGTATTAGCAATCGAAGATTGTATGTTCTATGCTTCGCCTTCCTGTTTTCAGACAGATGCCAAACTTTCAGCTCCCTTTGTGTTTGGATAAACCCTCGATATTGTGTTTTTTCTTTTTTTTTTTTTTTTTTTTTTTCCCTTTCTGGGCAACCACCGATGGCAATGGCGATGAATGTTGGCGGCTTCAGTTCGATTCTGACGGCGACTCCCACGCATCCCTGACCATCATTATCGTCTTTCTCGCAATTTCCTTATATAATGCTATTGGGCTCAATTTCCTCATCTGGGAAACGTTCAAACGCTGCGTCGGGTTATACTTTTGGACCGTCCTCATCGCGACTTTGGGCATTCCCCTGTATTGTGCGGGCTTTCTCATTAAATATTTCAGGTCCCCGTTATTGGGCTACCTAGCTTGCATATTGATTGTTGCCGGCTGGCAATGCATGGTCACCGGTCAATCAATGGTGCTATGGTCACGGCTGCATTTGGTGCTCCGGAACCAAACACGTCGTCGCCTTATCCTAGGGATGATTATCTTTTCAGTTGGGACCGTTATATCCAACTATTTTCATTTTTAGGAGGTGCCTGGAGGCTATAATACTCTCTCGTAAAGCTATGTAAAAGTCTTCGGCCGTCTTAGATTTTCCGTTCTGGTAGAAGTGAATCCTCTGTGCACCAATGCCCTGTCATGCATCCATAAATAACACCATAAAACTTGTCGGGCGTTGGGCGGGCAATTAATATTAAAGGTATTGAGAAACAGAAAATAATAGACCCTCAGTTTGATGAAGAACCCGTCTTGGTAACCTCGACCATTGTTGTCATTGTTTTAGTGATACCCGTCGGGTATTGACCGCTGTATCCGGCATGGCCTATACTTTCATCACTTGACCTCCCTTCAACATCCGTTAGAATCGTCGTCCTGTTCATGACCGCGGGCGGACTGGCTATCCGGTCTCGAAGCTCATACTCCTGAATATCGGTGTTGATGGCCTTCTGGCTGCTTGTCTCGTCATCGCCTCTACGACCACTCGACAAGGCATGCCAATTGTTGCCGCTGTGAAATGTGCCACGACCATAGTTTGTGGCGCCTGCGGTCGGCGTCTTCTTGGAGCTCTTGCCATATGTGCTGCCGAGGAAGCGTCTGAAGAGCGGTCTTAGACACGGCAAGCTAGCAGCGATGATACCAACGTTGAGCTCAATACTGGTCCAGATGGTGATGTTGCGAGAGTCCCATAGCCAGTCACCTAGTTTACCATAGTTGGTAACGTAACTCAACTTGACAAAGGCGGCGGCGCAGGCAAAGACACCTAGACCTAGGATACCAATGAGCGTTAGTCGAGTGCGGAGGTGAACGTTGAGGTTCCACAGCATCGGCGTTGGAATGACGATGGCGAAGAGAAGATCGGTTATGATGTTGAGCGCAGCGTTTGTGTACGAAAGACCCTGTAATGTCTTCTGCGGCCAGCACGTCGAGGGTATGCTGTTGTCCCAAAGGACGCGGATATCCGAACATCGTAATATGATGGTCTGCGGTGTAAGATATCAGTGGTTTGAAATAATTGGATGAAGATAGGGGAATGGCTTACGAAAAAGCAGCCGATCGTGTAAAAAGCCATAAATCCCATAATAGAGAGGATCAACCACCGGTAGAACTTTGTAGAAGCGATTCGCAACAAAGCGCATCCAACTGACAGTTTGACCACACATATAGCTATAAGGTATATTGGTTGACTTATGAAGTTGAGCTTCATTCCCTTCATGTAAATATCTGGGTCAACATCGCCAATATGTCGTCCGGCGCCGTTGGCAAGCTGTCCGAAGATGACACTTTGACCTGCCCAAGCCAAGGCCATACTCAAGATCATGAAGCCATCCTATATACGTAGATTATATCAGTCATATCCTTTAAGAAATCTTATAGAAGACAAAAGCAAGAAAAGGGAACATGAACGTGAAAAAGAAAAAAGAAAAAGAAAAAAGAAAAACGACATCAAGCGGAGTGGAGGTGTTGGGTCGTAAACCTACATCCCAGCCAGTGTTGCGAATGACAAAAACTCGCACATACAAACGAGCCAACACAGCAATGGTAGATAATGTAATGATAAATACGGTGGCAGTAAGCATATTCGCTGCTCCGTTCTCGTTAGGATTCGAAGGTAGCTCGAACTTGGTATCCATGATGGACGAGGGAAGGACGTGCAGACGGGCCCCAGAGCTTGGGAGGATGGGGAACACGGCCAGGAGGCAGCATAATAAGCAAGGAAGCAGGTATGAGAGAGGGGGGCAGGGAGGCCTATCGATCTTTCAATGG
>NC_030991.1:1061632-1073239 GCF_000149955.1 Fusarium oxysporum f. sp. lycopersici 4287
GGAAGTAGTAATAACTTTGCGACTTCGCAGAAGTTCTGACGCGAAGCCTATGCATAAGCTATGGTACCGCCGCTTCCGTGATGACCATCCTGAACTTGATATAGAGTTCCTGAAGGCGAAGGAGCAGTCTCGCGTGGCTTACGAGGAAGCAGGCGTTGAGGATATAAAGCAGTGACTCCGGCAACTTGCTGAAGTTACTACGAAGCTTCAGATCGGCGCTTCTAAGTATTAGAATACTGACTAAGCGGGGAGTTAGAGTAGGAATCTTATGAGAGCGAGTGTAGTGCCTTATTATATATATAAAGAAGAAGACTTAAGCAAAGGTTCTCTCTCCTGCAGACTAAGAAACTTGCATATTATCGGTATAAGTAATGCAGCAGGGGAAACTATTCCTCCTTGGCTGATCATAAAGCTTTCCCTATATTAGAATAGGCAACTATCGAGGCTAATCCGAATATATGTTTTATAAGTAGACTCGAAGTCCTTAAATGGCGATATCACGCTTGAGTAAGCGAAGCACTTTAATTAGTACTGATGGGAGAAATCTGCTATAATAGGCATTTTATCGACCTGGCCCTCCTCGACCTTTCCCATTCCGGTCATCCACACCAATATGACCTTAAACTCCATGGCCGTTAGGGTTAACTTGATATCCTGCATTAGATACCGCATGGTACTGGCTTCTCCGAAGGCGCCAGTATCCACGTCGTAGATAGCGATTCATTTCTTTTCAGTCCCGGCCATGTCATCCGAGCCAGAGCGGATATTCAGCCTCGCCGGGCAAATGCTCACGGCTCTGAGAAGGCGTCTCAAAGCGGATCTCATAGGAGCCGTTCAATGTTGTTGAATCACACAGGGATGCTGAGTGCAGTTAACAACTTATTGTTATTAACTCCTTGCAGTCGAAGGACCTTTGGGGCCGTATATCTTCGACTGATTCCATTTAGGACTTGAGTCCTAGAGTCCTAGATGACAGTCCTACGATCTGAGTTTTAGGACATCAAACTTTAACTTGAATCTTGAACCTTGATCTTGAAATTGAGGGGGAGCCATCAATTATTCCAACGTTCGTTAGCCAGTGACGCACGGATATATCCGTCAGGACTAGGCAGTAGCGAAACGTCGGGACCGGCACAGGTATACCCGGATATGACAGGTCGTCACGACAATTGGCTATGTCTCTACGCCGCTTACGTAGCTTTGGGAAAAGGGGGACAAAAAAAGCAAATAGAACGGTAATCCCCGCCTTGCGCGACTCATCTGACAGAGGAGCAAACAGGAATTCTCGTCGAAAGGTACTATGCTTGTTCCCTTGGGTAAAGGCCTGACGTCGTTTTCTAGCTGCCCTTGGGTTTGGAATGCCATAGCATAATACTCACAATTCACAGATAAAACAAGCGAAATCCAGCAAGTAGGTACTGTAGCCATTAATAGACAATCGCCACTAACAGCATTCGATTATTCGCCTGGTAGGTATCTCCCGAAATGGCTGCAGCAACTTGATGGGTCGTTGACGCCAAGACGGTCCGCATTTTGATCGTCAAGTGGCGCATTTAGTGTGCGGGCATAGCGTTCCATAATCTCCCTCAAGACTCCAACATGTCTAGAGCCTATATGTATCTCTGCTGCTGCTTCATCGTCCGGTGCACGTCGACAAGGCTAGCCTACAGCATGCGGAACGTCAGACCCGCTCGTCTTACGTCGCTCGCTGCAGATGCCGAGATCAAGACGTATTACACAACGCAACCAGGAACAGCAAACTTGACACTTCCTTGCCCGAGACTTGAGGCAGTCAACTGACTCGTCGGTCGGCCATGGGCGGACAAGCTCCCAATGACGACTCCACCGGGGTACGCGCCTTAACCGTTATCACTCCCTTCTTCTCTCTCGGTCTAGTTATCTTCATCCTCAGGATGTACACTCGCATTATCCCCGCATACAAGCTAAACGCTTCAGACTACCTTATTACGATTGCAGTGGTAAGACGTGGACGCGAAAATGCAATTGGCGCCTAATTAACTGGTCAGGTTGCAGAAATAATCACCTATTCGCTCTTTGCAGCGGCTGTCGCCAACGGCTTTGGACGTCACAATGAATACATCAGTCCAGCAAGCAGTATCGCCATCCTTAAGTGTCTATTTGGAGTCATTATCACAGGACTGTGGGTGTCAACTTTCGCCAGACTTTCTATCGCATGCTTATTGTACTCTTTCTCCATGTCGAGGTCATGGAAGATGGTTCTCTGGTTCATTATGGGATTTCAAATAGTTGCGCTTGCTGCAAGCGAGATTTTTCAGCTGCTTGAGTGCCGCCCGGTGCGAGCCATGTGGGAACCAGTTGTTGATGCGAAATGTATGCCTACACAGAAAGTCTGGGTAATTGGCTACGTCTTCGTTGGTAGGCTTCCCTGTTCTTCCTGCTCTGAATATCTACCTATTGACTTATTCAAGGAGCCAGCATGTTTAGTGACTTGGTGCTGACCATTCTGCCAATCTTTCTTATCTGGAAACTGAGCAGAAGTGTCGTAGAACGCTGTCTTGTGTCTGTTTTGATGGGATTAAGCGTTTTTGCTACCATCACTACTGTGTTGAAAATCGTTTATATGAAGACATTTGACATTGACTCTCCTGATATCTTCCGAGCTACCATGCCTTTGTTTTTGTGGTGTCGAATGGAGGAATGCCTGATAATGACGGCAGCTTCTGCTCCACTGCTCAAGGCCCCGGTTGAATCGGTCCTCACTCGATTGGGATTTCCCACATTTCACAATTCAGTCAGACATCTCAACTCGTGGGACTCGATTCGAACACCTGAACATCACATCACGGGTAAGGATGCCAGCCGTGGCCAAAGATACGAGGGGGAACACCGCGAGAGGATGCCGACTTTCGTGGATTGAATTCAAGCTTGAGGCTATAACGGGCTGCCAGGGATCCATTTTTCATCAGAATAGATCAGGGTTTCCCGACTACAGGCTACAACCTATCGATAGTCCCGAACGAACCTATTGTAAATGAGACATAGAACGAGAAGTAGAATCAAGGAAACAGCACCGGTATATGGATATCCTTCCAAACCGCGTCAAACATCCCAGTTTTGGCCAGCTTCAGAACTAACTGGTACCAAAGTCACTTCCGGAACGGTGAAAAAACACTGGCGACTTTTTAGGCCAAGCTGAGTTGAACCCAGGCTATGGACCAAGTGATACGTGGATACTATTTTGTATTGAGATCTGATTGAGCTGGGTCTGACTTTACCAATGCTCTTGCCAAAGTTGTCTCTGACTTTAGTCTCGATCGAGGTCAGCAGTCCCAGCAGCCCAGCAGTGTGTTGTAGCTGGTAGGTGGTTTTTATTTCAAGCCTCAAACGAGTTTGGTCTGAAATTCCTTGTAGCAGAGATTGAACATTTATAAGCAGGCTTTGACTCAAATCAGTCTGGAGATCACATGAGATATCACAATACTATTCTAGATGACTGATAGTAAATCATTGGCTGTATTTGGCAAAGAAGATACAGTTCTAATCCTCTAGAGAGAGACCGGCAAGTTTCATGTCAAGTCTATCATTGCGTGGAAAGCTACTTAGGTCAAGGTAGAATAGATTTTTACTAATCTCAGAGTTGAAAGCGACGTAGTATGTCCTAAACGCGGTTCTGTAGAAAGTAGCCCTTTAGTTGGCATAGCCTTTCAGCAGGTCAGTCTTGCCTCTCCAGAAGTGTACAAATGGATCGGAATCCTAATTTACCTAGGAATTCATAGAGAAAAGTCAATCCGAAGCCATTGGAATGCCCCTAGGCCAGGTATTCATGCCCCCCTGCACGCAATCATCAAGTTCATGACCCTACGCAGATTTGGCCGCTCCAGCGATATCTCCGCATCAGTGACCACGCCAGCGAGGCTACAGACCTTCCGAGGGTATTCCAAGCTTGTGAGAAGTGGTCTCTTCACACACAACGAGTGTCAGCCTCCCTCTTCCTTCCGGGCTCCTGTTTAGCCGTGGATTAGTGCGGACATGCGTATTGTGATATCACGTACTAAAGTGATATTCATATTTATTTTCACATATTCGCAAAACGTGTGCTAGGGTATCACCCTAGCACTTTAGCACGAGGGATATTACTATAGAACCTTAGCACCTATACTGTCAGACATCCTCAAATCAATCTAACTTAACATCAGAGTCTTCATCGCCGACACTATCAAAACCCGTATCAGTAATTACACCCTTACCGCCATGAACAGCCTTCTGTATATGCCCTTCACTCAGCCAGTTACCTGTACATTCAACCTTCTCAAGATTCTCGCCAGTCATTCGGTCTCTATCCCAGGAGAGAGTACGTCGACCACCAAAGAATGTAGATTCCGGATCAGCTGATGTCCCGTTGTGCGTCTCGATGGTCTAGACGTGCACGATGACACAGGCCAGTAGAGATGTAAAAGCTAATTACAGTAGATCCAACAAAGGTAGATAAGATTAGATGGTCTTATCAGATAAGGGTGCTGCAGTGGTATTCACGAGCGATAGCATTTTAGCCATCGTGGTATCAGGTTTAGCTAAAAAAGAGTGTGATATACATTCACAGGGATAGATATCACTTTAGCACTTCGGCACAGTGTGATATCGCTTCAGCATCTCACAATACGCAAGTCCGAGTCGGGGGCGGAAGAGGGTGTCCTCGGTACGAACGAAGTTTCGGATGCTATGGCGATGGCTTGATGGTATAGATAATGGATCGAGGCGATGAAGAGTCTGCCGATAAGTCGTCCTAGAAAATGCAGCAGCTACTCAGAAGACTTTTTTACCTTAAGATTCTTGTCAATTTCTAATGGATCTCGGCTACACGGACAGAAGCTCTTGATTTCTCCATCTAATAAGTGGAAATAGGTCGGTTTCTTATATATAAGAAATTTTGGTCCCCGGTGGCTATTATGTTGAAGAACTTGCTTTTTGGGAGACATATGTGATACCAACTGATGGGAAGTCCGGACTTCCGGGCTGCCAGTCTGAACAGCCTGTCTGAACTGCTGGAAGGCCTTCCTTCCGGTTTCATCAAATGTACGACCCTTTTGTCTGTTGGATGTGACAATTCTGAATATAGAGGGGCTGCGATAGATTAGATTACCATCCCCCACCGCTCAGAAATTTACACAACTTGAAGCATAGCACAAAAGATCACCGCTCCATACAAATCCTACTATTTTATTTGCACCACATTTTGGCATAATGAAGCCATTCGCAAAAGGGCAAAAAAAAAAAAAAAAAAAACTGTGGTGTATTATTTTTTTACGTGGTGTCTTATCTTGGGCCATTTTTCTTCTGACTTTGTGTGTATCATAGGGGTTTCATTTCTCACTTTCTCATCCTTCGACTCTCGTAAAGTTAAGAAGACTCTCTACGTAGTTTACGCGCGTAAAATATCTTCAAAATGGGTCGCTATGTTTATACCGAAAAAAACGTTATTGATGCTATATTCGATATTACTGAAGGTTCTCTATTACAACACCAGGCCTCCCATAAGTACGGTGTGCCTCAACCCGTCCTCTCTAAAAGACTTTCTGGCCAGAAGAACAGGAAAGAGTCTATCCACCCTCATCAACGTGTTTCTACGAGTCAAGAGGATCGCCTCGTTCGTTGGCTTCTGCGGCAGGAATCCTTGGGCTTCGCTCTCACACATAGCCAACTTCGAAGCTGCGTCGAAGCCCTCCTCCGTCAACAGGGAGATAACAAGCCACTGGGTAAAACTGGACTACCAGGTTTATCAAGCGTCATTCAAAACTATCTAACAAGCTTGGAAAGCGCCAGGAAGCCGCCAGGTTTGACGGGTTTACTCCGAAAGCTGTCAATTGGTACTTTGATATCCGGGAGAACGAGCATGGCTGGATTAAGCCCGAGAATGCGGTTAATGTGGACGAGGGCGGCATAATGGCGGGTTTCGGTAAGACCTCTATAAGTTCCCTATGGTCTTTTGTACGCCATAACTGATTAGTTGTCTATAAGGCTTGGATAACCTCATAATTAGGAGTTCCGACCTGAAGAAGAAGGCGTTATTAAAAGGCGTTTAGTTGCGCACCTAGACTTTGTTTATAGAGGCTATTACTGCAACTGGCCGTGCTTTGAAACCGGGAATTATCTTTAAAGGGAAAGAGCTGCAGAAACAGTGGTTCCTTAACGAATTCGAATTAATAGCAGACTGGCACTATATTACATCCCCGAACGGCTAGACCGATAACCATATAGCTCTCGAATGGTTGAAAGACGTCTATCTACCCCAAACGGAGCCTTGTGATGCATTGGATGCGAGACTTATTATCCTTGATGGTCATGGGAGCCATGCGCAGGTAAGTATTTTGGTGTTTTTGCTGCAGAGTTACCTGCTATAGGGCTATTAATGAGCAGTTAGGACAAGTGGATGGCGACGTGCTTTCTGAATAACGTCTACTGCTGTTACCTACTAGCATATTATTCCTATGGTTTGCAGCCATTAGATAATAGAATTTTTAATGTTATAAAAGGTGCGTATTAGAAAGAACTCTAAAAGCTGGGGAGTTTAACTGATTCTGCGCTGGTTGATAAAGTTAACTTTATTCGGGTATATGCGAAAGCGAGGGAAGCAGGCATAAGGAAGAAGATTATCTTATCTGGCTAGAGGTTTACTAGAAATTAGCTAATAAATTATTATAAAGCTCTAGCACATCTAGAAATTCAACTAGATAAAGAAAAAGTGCTAGAAAAGTTCAAGACGCCAAGCCCTCCTTAACTGCACTCAGATAATACGCCGAAAACAAGCCGGCAAGTAAGAGAAATAGCCAAGCACCGAAGTCATCTAACCAGGCAGAAGTATAGGAAGATTGCAAAGGGGCTAGAAGCTTTAGAGATAAAGGTTGCTATTTAGAATGCGCGGATTACTGGCCTCGAGGAGCAGATGGCTTAGCTGCAGCAAGGGAAGAAAAGAAAGGCGGTACCGAACCCGAACCGACGATTCATGGCTCTAGCGGAGTCTCTAGCGACTAGAGAAGCTCTTCCTGATTTAAAGGGGGCAGAAATAGAGGTAGATGTGGATAAGGAGGTCGAGTCGGTGATTAAGGTGGGTGTCGGGTTAGAGGACGAACGTGAGGACTCTACGGTCATAATAAAGCACTGTTAGCGCATATGCAGCGGTCGGGAGGTCAAAAAACCACGTAGAGAGTAAAATTCAAATAACTTTATAGAAACTCTCTTTAAAGCCTCGTTTATTAATTGAGAATTGGGCCTGTTTTTGCGGACATCAATATTTAGATTTTGTATGGGAAGATCGAAATTTTGGTGGTCTATTAGGTGGGGGTGCCCACTAGGTGGTCCTGGATGGTAGATGATATACGCGTTTACGCGTGTTTACACGCGTAAGTAATGCGCCCGCAGACTGTCGATCAAAATGAGAAAACATAAGTCACCATAGTATGATCATATGGGAATAGACAGGAGATAAGCAAACACGTGAGAAATAAACAGGGGGTACGCGACAATTAGGAGTACACGACAATTAGGAATAGAAGAGTAGGGCGTCATGAGCATCAAGGTCGGCGACCGTGTTGGTGTTGGCGCCCAGTCTCTGAGCTGTCTTGAATGCGACCGATGCATCCATGACCAAGAGCAGCATTGTAACAAAACCGTCATCACTTATGACGCCAGATACGCGGACGGTAGCAAGGCGAACGGCGGTTACGCTAAATACTGGCGAGGCAGCTCCGAGTTCGTTTTCCAGATCCCCGATAGGCTGCCATCCGAAGTGGCAGCGCCCCTCCTTTGTGCCGGCATCACCACCTACACACCGCTCAAAGAAAACGGAGCCGGGCCCGGCAAGCGAGTCGGCGTTATCGGCATCGGCGGACTGGGCTCGTTCGGCATCTTGCTGGCGAAAGCCCTCAAGACTGATAAGGTGGTGGCCGTATCGCGGACATCGTCAAAAAGAGAAGATGCCCTTAAGATGGGCGCCGACTCCTTCATTGCCACTGCAGAGGAGACTGATTACGCTACCAAGTACGACAGTACTCTGGATCTTATAATCTGCACTGTATCTGGCCCCAACCTCCCTATTGCTGACTACATCTCCATACTGGATGTTAATGGCACCTTCATTCAGTTGGGCGCCCCTGAGGACCCAATCCCCTCGTTTAGTGCATTCTCCTTGCTCAGAAAGAACATCAAATTAGGTGGCAGCTTGATCGGCTCAAGGAAGAACATCAAGGAGATGCTTCAACTGACAGCTGATTCTAACCTCGCCGCCTGGGTCAACGTTAGGCCTATGAGCGAGGCGAATCAGGCCGTGGTGGATATGGCGAACGGGAAAGCTAGATATAGATATGTTTTGAAAAGCGATGTGTGAGTGATGGCATGGCTGATGTTGGAGGGTTGGTTTTCTGCACAAAGGTCCTGGAAACCACGGTTGAGGACGTGGGGTGTGATGGAAAGACACATGACAGACCTGGTCTGTGCCAGCAGGATCATATAAATATAAGTATTGTCGGAGACTTGTTTCCCAGTACTTATAAGGTGATGCGGATAATGAAATTGCTCAAAAAGATACGTGATAAGGGGAAATTGGTTGCGAGGGATCTGGCGTGTTGGCAATGTATGGCATTGTCGTAAGCAGCGATAGCGTCACCCAAAGTCATCGCCTTGTGCAGCGGCAAGCGCCTGAATCTCATCTGTCTCTCAATGTTACACTAGCAATCATTCAACAAACCTATGTATCCAGTTCGCCGAGTATGTACCCGCTTCCCAGAGGCGCTTCATTCCTCATTGTTCGCCAGTAATTTGTGCTCTCAAACAGTTCGTGGCATCCTCTAATAACCCATGGCCACTTGATCGCGAAGGCTTCGGTGAATTCCCATCCATCAGGGTCCCATGGGTCTTTCCATATCTTCATGCCGCCATGACCGTGTGCCACTTGCTGAAACCCTCTCAAGTCGCGACATAGCTCGGCTTTATCATAGAGGGCTTCGTCACGAAGTAGAATATTGTCTCGTATTCCCGCTATTGGTATGATATCAACCCATGGATGGTGACTGACGCTGAGTTGCAAATTTGTTGGCTGCAAGCTAGGAGGTAATGATTCAAAAATAGCTGTATCGATCCCAGTGATGGTCAGTCGCGATCGAGCATCAGGTTTCATGGATTCCTGTGTGAGATCCATGGACTTGGCAATTATCACAAGGGCCCTAGTGGTATTGAATTGAATAAGGTTGAGTAGCGTATCAGCCTCGGGGAAGCCTCTGAGGTACTCTCGATATGCCCATGCGGAAAATTGAGAGATGAATTGTGCGGTTTCATCGCAGTCGGGTTTGCAGGCGGTAAAGGACCTGAGCATCGACATTGAGGACTGGGATGATGATTGGACAGCCGTATGACTTGTCTCTGACCATGGGTTACTCATGGTATACTGCTGATCAGATATAAAGCTCTGATTTTGGCCGACGATGAAGTGTTCGTTTATATTTTGCTCCTGTTCCGACAGGAAATCTTGAGCCCTTCTTGCTATCATTCGCTGTCCTATTTATGCCAAATGGAAGATTAGCTGTTTACGAAGTATACCAAACCTCCAGTGGGACGAACGCTTCAGCCGTTGATTGATTCGATCCTGCATCTTCTTCCTAGCCTTGCGATCGCTGACCCCTGTCCAGTCATGTCCAGGGCCCGCTCTCGCCTGCTGAGGCATCAGTTCTAATGGAATTTGGCCTGATGACATGTTCAAATGATTCATTGATCCAAATAGTCAGGCCTCTTCCAGAAAGGCACGTAGGAAAGAAACAGTCTAAGCAGCATGCAGACACAGATGAACAAAGTTGTTACGCCCGACGCGGTATGCTAATAATCTGATTTCCGGCTCTTCCAGCAAATGTGTGCTGACGTTTACGTGCGCTGGAGCGGGGCTGCGTACGAGTCACGGGGTTGTTGGCTGGAAGCATTCGATAATGATTGGACGGTGTCGGGTGATGTGCGGGAAAGATGACTAATGGCAGGGTCATATGGGAAAAAGAAAAACAACACAGCACTCAAGGTATCACGTCTTCAGTACGATAGACCGTGGAACCGTTAAGAACGATCAACTTTCATGGCTTCTAGCGCAAATCGTGTCATTTTTCGATCGCGTTGGTTGCAACTGACCATCATAGCATGCGACGGTCGAATGAAACGCTCACAACAGTCAGGTAGACTAATTGACTGGGGCAGAATTCAAGAAACTTTTGGAGATTGATACCACTTTTTTGCTAGCAAAGCTAGTTACAGGTCCTACATTGTTTAAACAAGGAATGATCCGCCATTCGTGTCGATGCAGCTACCAGTAGCGTTTGTATCCTTCATGAAATACAAGTAGGCCTCGGCGACCTCTTCCGGCAACCCAACTTTGCCCAGCGTGGTGTGAGCCTTCATCTCATCTGTCACACCACTATGTCCATGCAGTGGCGTCTCGACGACGCCAGGACTAACGAGGTTGCCGCAGAGAGGTTTCAAATCAAGGGCGAGGTTTCGCGTCAACCCCTGGAGGCCAGACAAGTAGCCAGCCATTAACGACCACCCAGGGAAGGGTTTATCGCCGCCCGCCCCACTCGTCAAAGTGAAAGAAGATTAATAGGTAGGCTTGAGATGGTGCTGAGCAAATTTGGAGAGGAGGAGGGGGACGGCGAATCGGACGTGGCCGGCCTTGTGAATATCGGCGAGGTTGATCTGCGGTATTGGCATGATGGAAAGAGGATCGCCAGCGGTGTAAACGATGTGGTCTAGCGGTGTGACTGACGCAAAAAGCTTCTCAAGATTCTCAACGTATGCAGGAGATAGATCGCATCCTTGGCCGGAGATGTTAGCGTCTGGATACTTTTTTTGTAATTTGCTGACGCTTTGCTGGATATGAGGAAGATTGGAAGATGCGATAATGACTTTGGCGCCCTCTGCGAGACACCTATCTGCGACTCTATAACCAATGCCAGAAGAACCTCCAATGACAAGAATGGTTTGGTCTCGGATGGGGGGCATATTTCTGTTCCTCAGCTCGGTGCACCTACAAAATTCGAGTGAAAAGGATATGTATCATGCCTTATTGTTGGCCGCGGATGTAGTTTTTAAGTTGTTGAGAGGCGGTACCATTCTTCGTTTTCTTCTCGCGCCAGGCCGCAGCCGATGTCATCATCCAACGCGGTCGATGTGGGCCATGTACCGAGGCCCTGTTCATGGCAAGATTTCCGCCCCATGTTCTTGGATGTGTATGATTGCTGGAGATATCGGACATAAGTTGGTGGACTTAAGGCAGATACGGTCAAAAGCATGTTCATAAGAAAGTCTAGACATTAAAACCAGATCGGGTGAAATTTCGCCTAAAATGAGGCCATAAGGTTCATGACACTACAGTATGTTCCACTTAACTTACTCCACTAGTTTGTTCGAAAATATCGAGAAAACATTATGTAGTATTCTAGTTCATTTAAAGCGGCGCTTCGGCGCTGGGCGCATAAATACCTCTCATAGCTCTGCCAATGCAGTTTTGCACTCATATCTACAATTCTTATTATCGCACGCCGCTACATTCCACCTTCACTCACGCACACCTTCACCATGTCCGGGAATAAAGCTGCT